>NC_135876.1:19523288-19823288 GCF_031162955.1 Sander vitreus
AAAGTGCTATCATCACTTAAAGTATCAAAAGTAAAAGGTACTCATGATGCAGATAGCTTTTAAAAAAAGCTTTAAAAGTGTTATATTATGTGGCCAGGTTAGCTCAGTTGGTAGAGTGGGTGCACATATATAGAGGTTTACTCCTTGACGCAGTGGTTGGGGGTTTGACTCTGACCTGCAGCCCTTTGCTGCATGTCATTCCCCCTCTCTCTCCCCTTTCATATCTTCATCTGTCCTATGAAAGTAAAGGCCTAAAAATGCCCCTCTCCCCACAACAAGTTTTTCTTGTATCTCTACCGAGTACACATAAGAGCACTTTAACATTGTAGTTTGTCCATGTGGAGCCAAGTTTAGATCCTTTGTAATACTCTTGGGTAGATTAGTAGTATAGTACAGCATCATATGATATACTAGTATATGTTTTCTAATTTTAAAAGTAACTACCAACTATAGGTATCAAATAAATGTAGTGGAGTATTAAAACAATATTTGCGTCTGAGATATAGTAGAGTAGAAGTATAAAGTAGCATAAAATGTACGTATGAGTGAATGTGCTGAGTTACATCCCACCACTGATGGCTTGGTGCTATTCATAAAAGGCTAAATAATACCAAATGTTCATTTTTTTGTTCATGTGATCAAATGTTTTCAGGTACGAGGTTTGTGTGGCAGAGCCCTCCACTGGAGAAAAGCGTCCCACAGCTGCAGTTTATCATCCCGACAGTCTGCTGGAAGTCACACAGGTAATATTAACAGTTGCAACATTGGAAGATACGTCCGATTTCCTGACTGCAAAGAAATGACCATGTTGTTCTTTGTGTTACTGGAAGCACTACAAAACAAAACTTCCAAAAATGTGTAAGAGGAAGTTAGTGGATACAGTCATATTGTATAATTGCCCGTGCAGTCATAGAAGGACATACCGTGTGCGAGATTTGAATAGTTCCTCTTTTTGTCTCTTCTATGTGCTACAGTCCGAAGCTGCCAGCAGTGACATCCGAATGAAAGCACAGATACTTATCTTGGAGGAGCAAAGGCAGGAGGTGAGTACATTTCAGAAGTGAGATTTGTATTCATCCCAGAACACACATGTACCTTTTCAGTACTTAAAATACTCATGTTCTTTCTTTTTTACTCAGCTTCTTTGCATTAATGAGAGATGGGCAAAAGAGTACCGCACCATGTCACAGTACTACAAAGAGAAGGTAAATCCACAGTGCTGGTTTTTATTCAGCACTTGTCAGATTATTTGCTCACGTCATTTCAGTGCTTTCATGCCATGTGTCATGTCTCCTTTTCTCTATACCTCAGGTCCAAGGTTTAAAAGCATTACTGCAACATGATCATTCTGAAGAGATGTGTGAAGGAGAGAAAAAGACACCTTGTACAAGAAAGTCAAAAGATAAAGAGAGCACACAGGTAAATCCAGTTGTGTATTTTTTTATTCCAGTTACATTTCATTTAAAATGTTAAAGGATTACATCTGGGAAAATACGTTTAATAATTTGATTCTCGTGGGAAAATTCGCACAGGCTGTTGACGGGTTACAAAAAGCAGAAAAGGAGGCAAAGGAGCTGCGAGCACAAAACAACACTTTGACCCGAAGAGGGCAGCATCAGCATGAGGAGATCATACGACTAAACAAGGTGAGTCCTGAAATATTTCATATCAGCTAGGGCGTTATTTCCACTGGGGACAGGGGGCACAAGTCCCCCCCACTTTTCAAAATCCAGTTTGTGCCATTTTTTGGCAGAGGACCCCCAGAGCCCCCCACATTAGAGCTGCAATCGGGCCTTAAAAGTTAGGCCCGACAAGGCCCGAGCCCGACAGAATTCGGCCCGTGCCTGACAAGTACATTTTGATTGACAGCTTTTTAAAAGCCCGGACCCGTTTATAGCCCAACGTTATTCAAATGTGCGCACACACACAGTTCTTTTGCCTTTTGACAAGAAAGAGTCATTTATACATTTTTTTTACATTATTTATTCATGACTAACGTGGGCTAAAGGCCACTTGGAAGTTGGAACAAAGAAATAAAATAAGTCCTCCGGAGGCCAGCATCCGTTTCACCTCCTCAGCATCCATGTCCAGCGCAAGCCTGAGCCCGGCCCGAGCCCGTGTAAAATAATAGAAATTAAGACCGAACCCGGGACCCAACAGGTTCGGGCAAAGATCTTTTGCTCTACCCCACTTCTCAAACCAAAGTTACACTCTTGCATATCAGAATGTGTTTTTTTCAGTGTTTGTTCCCTGCAACAATAGTGGAATTATAGCTGCTTTGATATGTTTGTACAGGCTCTAGATGAGGCACTTCAAACTACTCAACCTCTCGATGTGAGCAGTGAGACACTACAGGTCTGGAAACAGCAGGTGAGCTTCATATATATCATATTTGTGCATTTTTATATAAACGCTTATTCGCTTTTATTCGAGTTGGGTGAGAAGATTGATACCACTCTCATGTTCGAACGCTAAATATGAAGCTAAAGGCAGGAGTAGGATTGGGCATCGAGAACCGCTTCCTACTTGGAATCCTTTCAAACATTACAATTCCAGTAGAATTGTTTCTTTATTGGAATCGTTTGGAATTGTTTAGAGGACTTGGTTTCAAATCCGATCATCACTTCCCAATGTAATATGCGCAAGTTTTGGTTTTCGTAGCAGCCAGGCGATTGTTGTGTTACAGCCTTGGAGCACAGTAAGCAGCGCTCTAGTGTGGCTTTATTTTACATTGAAAAAGCTGTAAAACTGCAAACCACCATTGAATCAAATAAAACTTTCCTCTTATTTGTGAAGATAGGCATGTGACCCGTTTCAACGCCACCCCTCAAAGAATCGGAATCGAGAATCGATAAGAACCGGAAGCGAAAGGAAGAATCGGAATTTGAATCAGAATTGTTAAAATCCAAACGATGCCCAACCCTAGGCAGGAGTTAGCATAGCTTAGCATGCAGACTGCACACAGCTAGCCTGACTCTCTCACTCATTAACATGTTACATTAGTTGTTACGCGTTTGCTCAGTCTGTACGAAAACGGTTGCCTGGCAAGGTACGAGATTACTGCTCCCAGCCAAGAAATAGTCAGACATAATAACCCCTGTAAAAACACAAATTGTTGTTTTTCAACTTTGGTGATTGTACAGATTAAACAAACTAGATATAACATGTTAATCACTGAGATTTACAAGGGACTGGTAGGTGTAATTTTCCCCTTCCGACGGAGCGAGGATAGCCGTTTTCCTTCGTTCTCAGTCTTTGTGCTAAGCTAAGCTAACCAGCTGCTTCATATGTAGCACAAAACACAAGATTGGTATGACTCGTCTCTTCTTACTCTCTGCAAGAAAGTGAATATGGGTATTTCCCAAACTACTGTTGGACTATTCCTTTAATGCACTCTCGTATTGTAATCCTCATGTTTCCTTGTTGTCCATTTTTCAGGCCGAAGTCTACAAGGAAGACTTTTTGAAGGAGCGGAAAGACAGGGTGAAGCTTAAGGAGAGGTATCTGGAACAAGAGAAGAAGTTTCAGAAAGTTCACAGTGAGCTACATGTCCTCAAATCTAAGGTACAAATCACCATCCGGAGTTTACGTGATTGTATTCTGCCATGTTCACTACAGTAAATACAGAATGAAGGCATGATGACTTTAATATTGTGTCTCTGTTTTTACAGTTGACTCGGACACCGCGGCCTGCACTTGAATGCACCTGCACAAATCGAGCGACAAACTGGGAGGTCCGCCAGATTAACCAGCACCTCATCCAGCTACAAAGACGTTAACAAAGAGAAAAACACAACAACATCCTTGCTCTTTGTGTGATAATGTATGTCGCCTGTCTCAGATCACAGTTCATCATTAGCAGGGTGAGACTTTGCTAGTTTATCACACAGGACAACATCAAGGAAGTTAGCTCTGTTCTGTTTCAGTCCATGGCCGACTGTCTGCTGTCAGGTTCAGCTTCATGTAACGAAGCCAATCCACCAGCCTGGGCCCATTAGGAGACTTAGGAAGCAAACACATAAAAAGACACTTAAACAGCCTGTGAAAACGAAATGCGACCCTCTCGTATAAACACCTCCCGAGAGGAGCAAAGCAGCAAAGAGTGAAACAAATAACTCTACCTATTGTGTGCAAAGTTTGCAATGTAAGCCATTGCGAGCTTGCTCAGTTCCTCCCATTCTTGTGTCCGTAGAGAGAGAGAGCGAGAGAGAGAGAGAGAGAAAGATTAGTGCACTGCCCATAACACTATTTACTTTATCAAAAGTGCAACATGAATGAGGGATCTTCTTCCTGTTTCAAGTACCTGTAACCACAGTGTGCCCGGTACAGAAGGCAGATAGATCCAAGAAAAAAACAAAGCATCATCATAGTGGTCTGCTTTGACAAAAGCGGCTCTTGTCCCGCTGTGCATCAGAGCCGAATGCTGAAACTCACAGACGTACACACAGGCACACCTGCATCTGTCAGGAGGAATTCAAATGCGAGTCACGTTGCGACGCCAAGGGCTGTAATTGATTCCGACTCACTATAAAGCACCTCTGTGGTATGCGGACACTTTAAGGACAGGAAGAACGAGCACCATGTCACCAAGTATCTCCGTGAAAGTGTCCCCTACGTTCTTTGGAGAATCATCCTGTTGTAGGTATTCATTCAGTATTAGTTGAATTGCGCCTGAGGCCTGTCAGAGGAAAAAAATAAAGAGGTTGTGAGAAGAAGAAAAAATGTATAGGAGCATTTCTTTTTTTTACTGTATATGTATGAATGATTGAAGGAAGTTATTTGTTTTTCTGTTTCTTATGTATTTATCATGAAAATAAAGCATCACTGTGATGTCAAATATTCCCTCTTCATCCCTTGATCCCAGCCAGGAGATCCTAGGAGTAATCACAAGTACATGCAATATGTCAACTAAAAAGAAAATAATGAGAGATTTCAGGCACAAGAATACTATACTATAACATTAAAAAAATACTGCATTATCAAAGTGTCACTTATATACTCTGCCATGCATTGTAATCTCTGACATAACACATATTGGTCACTCCTATCCAACTTCTGGGTTCTATTTTAGAAATAGAAAAACTTCATTCTAAATCCTATTCACATTTGTAATTACAGTATGTCTCTTCATATGAGTAGATACGGACTGTAATTCTTTGGAAAAGCAATCTAATATTGTTGTTTATTCTATGTTTCAATTTTGGGCGAACACCATTTCCCATAAGCCACAAAGAGGCGAGTCCACTGAAGAGTCGAGGGGTGGGGTCTAGTTCAGACATTTTTTGTAATAAGACAAACAGCAGAGGGTACAGCTGAAAAATTGGGATCATTACTTCAGAAGAGAGGGCTGGTGAAATGTATGGTTATGGATGTAACCAAGTTACAATGACCTAAATAACTGCGCTGGTAAAATTTAAGTTCAACTTTCAAGAAAATCAGAAATGTTTCAACTTCTTATAGCAACTGCTGGAGTGGATGACAATTAGTCTTAGAACATGGAAAGTAGACTTCAGGAACACGCTTCATTTAAAAAAAAAGAAAAAAAAGAAATGTTGAATGACAGATTGCTTTGAGTAGCAGAAGGGGAACAGAGGCTAGCCTGCATGCAACATTACTACTCAAAATGATGATCTCATGATGGCGCTAGAGGAAATATTAAGGGTTCACCAAAGCCATTATAATTCATCCTGAGGTACACTTGGAATTATGGATTTCCTGAAATACTATTGCTTTGGATTCTTGAAAACTCCAGTCATATACTTGCCTGCTTGAGCCAAGGAATGCTGCAGGACCACAGCCATCAAGAACAGGTAAAGGAGAAGGTTTCCCATAGCTGACAGATGCCTGATACAGAAACTGCAGCAATAATGACTTACAGACAATGGCACAACTCTGTCCCAAATGGATTTCCTTAGGGGTGGACAGACAGGTGTAACACTACTGTGTTAGGATACAAGCAGGATGTATTCAGCCACTGGCCTGGAAGCAGAAAGCAATGCCCTTTGAGCCCACACGCTTCAGTCCTTAAAACATCCATATATGGTATTCCTGGATATTTCTCAGTTACCTTAATGACTCACAAACATGTGCAAGCTTAAATCCTTTAAGGCTGTAATGAAGTTAAGTAAAAGACTCACAGTGGAGGCGGATTTTGAAGAATTTATTGGCACAGTTATAGCAGCAATGTGTTCTTTGTTTATTCTCAACAACTGGCTGTAAAAAAAAAAAAAAAAACAACCTTGCTAATAGTTTAAATTTACAGAAAATGAAAAATTATGACACTTTGAGCTCAGTTGAAATGATTGTCAGCACAATTGCATAAAGTGCATATGCAACATAAAGAAAGGGAAACAGAACATTTTGAATCAGATCTGCTGTAGTTGCTGCTGTTTTATAGCTACATTCTTAGTGGTTTAGTCTGAAGATACTTGCTGTTTCTTTTGAAATAGATGCAGTAACATATGATAATGATTATGTTTCAGGGCCGTAAAGGTGTTGGAATAAAAATATATTACAATGCTCTAAATGGCAACACAACTGTACCCAGTGCTCAGTGTTGTAGCAAGTAAAGTGGGATGTTGAAAGATGTTATATGCTGAAATACTGTACTGTACTCTGCCTTTTTACAGATAAATATGTTAAATACAATCTACGGAAGTATATTCAGCATGAACAGCCACTAAGCGGATTTAAAGAGACAAATTCTGGCCAGTATTGCAAACCAGTTTTCAACCAGTTCTGACACATTGGCCGCTGAACTCTACCAACTCCCTAGCAGGAATATTAGAACATCCATTTGTCAGAAGACCAGTCCAAGAACTCCCCGTCTCAGTAGAAAGCGGGGTTTGTGTGCTCGATGACACAGCGCCGACAGTGGCGTCTAACAAACCGCAGAGCCTCTGGCGACACCTCGCAGTCCTGCACGTTGAGAAGCTGCAGCTCGCAGCAGTTGGCTGCCAGAGCTTTGAGTCCTCGGCCTGTCACGCTCTCGCATGCTCTGAGACTCACTCGCCTCAGGCCTTGGCAGTACATAGCCAGCTGCTCCAGCCCGCTGTCCGACACAAGCGGGCACTTACCCACATCCAGCGACTTGAGTTTTGGGCAGCTCCTGGCCAAGTGGCTCAGGCCGTGGTCTGTCAGCCCCTCGCAACCTCTCGCGTTTAAGTAGCGCAGTCTTGGGCAGTAGCGCGCCACGTAGCGCATGCCTACATCAGTTATGCGGGTGCAGTGGGCCACACTCAGGTAGCGCAGGCAGCCCTCGAGGCGGGCGACTTCACGCAGGCCAAAGTCCCCCACCAAGCGGCAGTCACTGAGACTAAGCTCCTTTATTGAAGGGCAGTGGAGAGCCAGGTGGCGCAAGGCTTCATCTGTCAGTCTGGTGCAGCGGCGCAAGTACAGATGTGTCAGGCGGGGGCAGTGGGAGGCGATAGTCCGCAAGCCCTCATCCTCGAGGGAAAAACAATCGGTCATGTCCAGGTAGTGGATGGAAATCTGCTGGCCGTGCAGAGGGGACAGCTGGAGGGAGGCCTCTTGGGTGAGGCTGATGCATGTCACCTTGGAGCAGCCTGGAGGAAGAGGAAGCAGACGTTCAGAAACAAATGGTTGTTTTTGTTTATAGGGTTTTATATAGGAAGATTACAGTTCTTAATGCCTGTCTTAATACAACGTGTATTTCCATATGAACAAGGAAATAAATAAAAAAAACCTAACCCACTCATTTGTCTAATTCAGACTGCTAAATCCTGAGCTTCAGATAAAAAACATTTGTATTTTGTCCATCCATATTACATTAAAAGCACATTGGTGATCTCTTATTGCCAGTGTGAACAGGAGAAATTATTACAGCAAAAAACTTCCAACTTTTAATGCACATATGGGCATGTGAGTATGTTTTTTTAAAGAAAAAAAAATGACCCTTTACGAGTAGCCACTTGAGGGTGCCAGAGTAAAACCTGCTGTATTTGGCTGAACGCCTGCAACTAGAAGCATTAACATGTTTGAGTGCAAACAATTCCAAGAAAACCAAAATTGTGGTCACTTTTCAGGGGGAAAAAATAATCAAAGGCTGATGTGAGAGAATATAATAGAGAATGATTTTCAGTATATTGTGCCTTTCACATAAAAGCCACTTTTTTAAAGGCTATTTTTACAACAAAGGGCTTACTTCCTGGTCCTAATGGTGCAGACATGGCTCCATCCAGAGTCCTGTCCAAGTCAATGTTATTTGTGTCACTTCCTTAATGAAAGCAGCAGACCGCTCTCCTTACTCACGTTGAGGTAAGTTCTGCTTTCAGCTAAAGAAAGCCTTTCTTCTCTCACATGGGACTTAAGGTTGGCAGAGCTTCTCGTGCTCCTCTAATGATTTTACCAGCTTTAGTAGAAATGACTGAGAGGGATCGAGGAGAGGGAATTCTTTGAGGTAAATCCACACATGTGCGTGATGTAGGGCAGCAGTAATAAAACTGAGAGAGCCTATTAGCCACCGATCACAGTAAGATGTCACAGAAGTACATTTCTTTTAGGGCTGCACAATATATCGTTTGCTTTATCGTCATCGTGATATCAAGTGGCGCAATAAACACATTGCGAAAGGCTGTGACATATCGCCACAGACACTCAGAGATGTTTCGTGTTAGTTGAAAGAAAATAGTAGAAAACTGCACTTTAAAATGTAACTGTCGTTCCGCAAAGTTCAATTTGTTCAATAAAATGATGATTTGCTATAAATTCAACAAGCAATTTGTTTTATTTTAGCAGAATACTGAAAGCAGCAGAACTGAGTACACTTTAATATTGGTTTATTTATCGCAAGCAATATCGTTATCGCAATATTAGTCTATATCCACGACGTTCCACTTACGGGATTGCTCCGGTGCCGCCGGAAATTCCGCCTGATGTCCCTCTTATCGGCCGGATGCCCGTTACTGTGGTTAACTGCTCCTCAGATCTCTGCAGGGTAAATCCAGACAGCTAGCTAGACTATCTGTCCAATCTGAGTCGTGTTCTGTTGCACGACTAAACAACCTTTGAACGTACACCAAAACAAGTTCCTTCCCGAGGCTATTTTGCAGCGGCACCGTGGCTCCGTCCGGCGCTTAGCACCGCCCATGACGACTGTGATGGGTTGAAAGAAATGCCAATAAACCAGAGCACCTTTTTCTCTCATGCCGGAATGCTGTTGACTCGTCAGACCCTCCTCCGCAGCGCGGTGGAGGAGGGTCTGGCAATGCGCGACTATCGTAATATTGAACAACTTTATCGCATATCGCATATTTTTCTCATATCTTACACAGCCCTAATTTCACCTAATTTTTACCTGAGAGGTTTAGGTGCTCCAGGCCAGGGCAGCGGGACACCACCTCAAACACAGCATCATTGGAGATGTTATAACAGCCGGCGACCTCCAGGTGACGTAGCTCCGGGCAGCACTGAGCCACCACATGCAGCCCACGGTCGGTGAGCCTTTTGCAGCCATTCACCACCACCGTCTCTAGGGTCAGACACACGTTCGGGGTGTCCTGGCACAACCGGTGGGTCAGGACCCGGATGGCACGGTCGGCGTGAAGCAGCTCTCCTGTTAGGCGGACGGTGCTCCACAGCCTCGGGTCCCACGCCAGGTTGTACCAGCGGCGGCATACGCGCGCACAGCGGCACAGCTGATTGGTGGGGAGATGGGAGAAGATCTGCAGAAGGGCGTGGTCGGGGAGGAGGTCAATGGGAGCGTGGTGGTGGCTTTTGGACTGGCGGGAGCGAGTGTGAGTGCCAGGTTGAGAGTGGACCACGGCGACGGTCTCGGCGGGGGCAGAGGAGGAGGAAGAGGAGTTGGTCTCATGGCCGTTACTGGAGAGGGCGGGTGAGGAGAGGGAGGAGGACTTGGATGGCAGGATAAGACCGGGGCTGGGGGTGCTCAGAGTCCGAGTGCTGGAGTCTAAACCTGAACAAGAGGAGGACAAGTTTGATAAGAAGAGAGGAAAGGGAGGGACAGAGTTAGTTCAAAGTTCATTTTGTTTAAAAACCCTTTGTTTTTTGAACTCTTAATTTTCAAATGACCTGTAAAGCTAAGGAATGTTAATACGTGCCATATGTCTCTCTGGAGAGGTAAAACTTTGGAGATAAAGGTTTTGTTTTCTTATTTCCAATCTTGTTAATCAACCCATCAGATTAAACCTCTTCTCATACAGAACACACATTCATTTTTTTTGTTGTTGACAAGTTTACAGTAACTAGGTTTTGGCTCTAATGTGATTTGGATGGAAAAAGGCACTGTAATCACCCTCATGAATAAAATAAAGTTTTCACAAACAGACAGTGGGTTTTAAATAGCATTTTTAAAGGCTTTTACTGTTCTAAGTCTTAGCCTGGATGCTAGCTGAATTTAACCCCGCCCACAACATTTGAGGCGGGAAGTTCGGTCTGGACTTGATCCGTTGTGGAGCAACAATGCTTGAACCAGAGCTGTTCGGACCAATGAAATTGTCAGGGCGGGCTTTATACGATGATGGACAGATGATCAACAGTAACGTAATCAACCACGTCACCAATGAGCGCTGGGGTTGAATTTGTTTACAACAAAGATGGCTGCCGCTGGAGAATTGAGATGTGTAGATTCCGCCATTGCGTCTGTTATAGAAGATATCGACAGCGGATTCATTTTAAAAGGAGGAACAGAGAACCGCGATCATGTATATATACACACATTGCCACACCCGTCCGCATGACACAGAAACTGCCGCCTCTGCCTTTGCTCTGTCGAAGCCTGCCTTTGACTTGCAGCTTCTGTGACGTCTGTCTCTGTTGCTCTGATTGGTCTATCCAATTGAGTGCAGAGGCATTCTCGGTTGAAACACGCCCCATAATCACAGCCCAATGGAGCAGTATCAGACTCATACTCTGACTAGAATCTGAGTATGACGATGTCAGGCTAGTAAAGTCTACCACTTTTTTCACAACAATATGTAGGGGCCCTTAACTTTTTGCTTAATGTCCGAATCACAAGCTGTGAATCAACCATCCTTCAATGTACCGTAGACTGTACCAACTTCTCTAAAAAGGAAAAAAGCCACCTCAAGATTTTTTTATATCATCAATGTTGACTGCATTCCAGGAATAACTTTGCAATGAAAACTGTCATTTAGTTTTTTGCTGTTATTTCCTTAAATCTGACTCATGCCCCTTTATTTTCCCAGAATGACTTTTGACAAGTAGAAACAGAATGACTGTACTGTCATCTCTGGGTTTTTAAAGAAGTGGAGAGAGAGCAGCTAATGGTGAAAAAGAGTTTCCATGCAAGAAAGGTGCAAGAGGGGTACTCCAGCGATTTAGTATTGCACTTTCATAAAGTTGGGGGCCTCACATGAGACAGAGTGAAAAAGAATGGTCAAAATTGAAGCAGTAGAGGCGGAAATATTCAGACTTTTAGGCAAGGTGAGGCAATGTTATCTATATCGCACGGGGAAACTCAATGTGCTTTACATTAAAGTGCATACAGCAACAAGTGACATGAGATTTTAATAAAATAATCTAGGCCATATAGGGTCACATTGCAAAAGCATAGGATTCTACATTTCCCATAATGCAACCTACATGATCCTTTCATTAGACCCTCCCTGCCTAGATAAATACCAACATCTTTCATACTCCCTGCACCCAGTTAGTAATGCAGGCTTGTAGACTCCGAGCCCCGACTGAGATAACCCTTGGGTTATTTTCTCAAGACTCGTCAAAGCTCCCTTCAGAGCCACAGAAGACATTATACAGCTGTTTCCACAGGCTGAGTTGTACTCCCCTTGAAAGAATACTCCACAGATTTAGCATTGCTTCTCTATAACGTTGTCGGACTCACGATGGATAGTTACCAAAGGATTAAAATCAATGTAGCAGAACCATCTTTTTTATTCCATGTCAAAACCTGGCGCCTTCATCACCCACAATGCAATTTGACCACTGTGATTTGTGTGTGTTATGCTAGTAGCTGCTGATGTAGCCTCAAGCAGAGATGAGGAGTTTGGCTGCAAAGGGATGGTGAGCTCACTTCTTTCTAAAATTGTTTCAATTTTCAAATTGTACGTCTTCAGTCCCAACTGAAGCCGACTCAAGTGACATCACCTGAGTCAATTAATCAGATTTCACGAAAGGCTTTATACAACTTTTTTTTTTTTTCACACAAGAACTGTAAACAGACTTTGATGTGTGAAACCAGTGGAGTTCCCCAGTAAACCACTAAACTGATGTGTTAAATTGGTGGAATGCTCCTTGGCTGCATTGCATTTTGGACCTTTGAGGCCACTTCCTGTGGAGACACTGGTCTTCTTTCTTCTGTGATGAATTTTCTGCTGTATAACTCTTCAGTGTTTCATTCTGAAGGACGAACACCACATATTTACCGCTGCTGCCTTAGAGCAGGGAAATTCATGCATTCCATTAATCTTCACTGTATGCTGGAAATGACACAGTGTCACGTTGTACTTGTCAGTTATTAAATGGGTCAAAGGGTTCATCATGACATTGCCATAGCCACACCAGCTTTTATCATCAATGAAGAGGAGTTTACATGGATCTCGTTATCATGTTTTTGGATGTTTGGGAAAAAATGGATGGATGGATGGATATTTTCCCGGCATTCAGGCCGCAGTCACAGGACCTTCTCATCAGATGAACTTTGTTGCTTTAAAGCCACCAGCTCAGGAGCTTGGTGCTGGGGCTGACACTGTAGGCTAGAGCCTGTGTAAACACTGAGGCCCTCCTGACAGATGTGCGCTGATTACCGCCACGTCTGAAGACGCAGCTGTGAGAAGCGGTGGCTGGATCCCATCACTGTGGCGTGAGACGGTGGAGCCCTCCGCCTCCGTAAGCCGGGGCTCCTGCTCCCATCACCCCGGGACACTGAGTGCTCTTCTCGGATGGTATCTGCGTCTCCTCATCACCCCTCCAAGTCGTCTTGTCCAATCTCGAGGAGCTCAGTTGGATTGATAGTCATCACTAAAAGCATTTCAAGTAGTCACGAGTATGATGTCACTAACAGCTGTCCAACTACGGCTCTGCAGGCTTTCCAGAACTCTATTTTTCAATTTCCTCCAGTGAGTTGTCTTAACAAAACATTTACAAAGTGTTGAGTTAAGACTATTATTCCAAAAGGTAATATATCATTTTGCTCAAAAGGCTTATGTATTTAGTATTTTTATAACCTTTTACTTAATTTTCCAAGAACCCAGGAACCTTTATAGGAACTCGGGAACTTGCCAATTGTTCCATAGGGAAATATATCCTATACATTTTGGTCAAAATAACTTTTGAGGAACCTTTTCAGTAACTCAATAACTTTACTTATCTTTTAATCTCTCTTCAGTGAGTCTTAAGGAACACGCCAACTTATTGGGACTTTAGCACTGCTACTTGGGCGGAGTGATTTGCTTGCAGCACCTGAGAAGCGCCGTGGTGAGGAGCAGAGAGTAGCAGTACTTCGCCTTTCTGAGAATATAGTTCCCAGTATGTATACGGTTAGAAGATGGCTGTGGCTCATGTGATGTTGTTATTTGAACACGCTGCGACTATACAAATCACAACATGTAAATAGGAAAATGTTGGCGTTATTTTGTTACTTATTGGGAGCAGTAGGCTAGATGGAGCCGGTTACCTCCAGGATCTGTGCTAAGCTAGGCTAGCGGTGGGGGCGTCAGACAGAGTTACGACACGCACAGAGATGAGAAGGGTATGTATGGACTTATCTAACTCTGGGGGATACGGTGAATAATAATAAGTCCCAATAAGTCAGCGTGTTCCTTTAAAATATGGACAAAAAGTGATAACAGTTATTGAGGTAGGACTGTTGTTTCAAAAGGCAATATACAGAATCAACTTTGGTCAAACGATTTCATTTAAATTCCTAGTATTACTAATATTGTGAAAAGAATAACAAACACCAAATGGCCCTTTTTCACCACAATCATTTTTCTAGGAACATTTCTAAAACTAATTTTTACTGCAGGAATGTAGTTCCAGTGGTACCTGGTTTGTGGTTCCTATACCCCCCCCCCAAAAAAACTCCACCCTCGTACCTTCTGATTGCCCAGAAACTATTGAGGTTACTGTATTAGTGCCTATCATTTCTGACTGTTAAAACAGAAGCTACAGCTGTATAGAATTAATCCCTAATGCAAGCAAGCACTTGTCTCTGGGGTCAATATTAGGACTTTGGGTGCACATTTCTTGTAATTATTGAGGTTTAAAGTCTCAAGATAAAGAGAGAAAAAGCGAGAAGGCTAGTGAAAACAGCTACATGTAGCTACACTGAATTTGGTAATTGTTTCAATGTGGTTATGCACAAAACAGAAATTAAACCACCTCAGCCGATCCTTATTACTTTTCAGAGGCCACGATTACTCTGGTGCGGTTTCCACCTTTTGCCCAAACTGCAATATTCTGCTTATAATGTTTGTTTATGTTGAAACTGTAAGAAAGTGTTGAGTTAACTATATGGTAACTTTTGATTTGGTACTTTTACCACCCACCATTTCCCTATGATTCCAATACATTTACCCAGATATACAGTAATTGGATCAACACTGCGTTAACCTACATTTCTAGCCTCAGTCATGTAGATTGCACCGTGACGGTTAATGGATGCTTCAGGACCAGGACAGTCCGCTGATTTTACACTCCGTATGTCAGCATCTTCATGACAAACGGGCCACATCCTGCCTCTGTCATGTGGATTTGTGTGCAGGGATGGACAGCAGGGCAGTGACACCATCCTTACGACTGTCCTGCAGATCTGTATTCCAGACCTCAGCTCGGTCCGCCTCCCGCCTCGCCTCTGATGACATCCGCAGACTCGTCCTCCCGGGAACATGTCCACCGGTTCACGGCTACTTTAAAACCCCTCTCTTGTGTGCCCTTACAATTCTCACTCGCATCCAGATTTGAGCTAAACGACGAGTGCCGCAGTCCAAAAAGCATTGCGTGATAAAAATCTGCATCAAACCTCATTTCATTCAGCTACCAGGATGATTTAATGGTTCTTGTAGGTTACGGTTGACCACAGTTTGGGTTCATGAATCACATTCTTGGGTGGTCTACCTATGATTTGCTCAACTTTAAATGTGTGGGATAATTTCCTTGAGGTCATCTGGTTTATCTTGGCCTATATATTTATAGTTTAATACAAAGGATTTAATGTCCGAGGTCATTGTAAACACCTCATCTATTTTAAATTTCACACACCTGTCCAAATATGTTATGACAATAGTGGTGCTGGGTTTTTATGTTTATTCAAGTACACTGCAAATATTGCAAGATTCCTGAGTTAATACCTAGTGGTACCTAGTGGATTTATCCAAAAGGGCTGGAAACCACACACTATGCAACACAGAGCTGTACAAACAAGTGGAAATCAGTCTGTTTTGGGTCCATGCAATTCATTTTTTGTATTAAATAATGGCTACTGGCTACTCTACACAGTATTCCGGTATTGGGAGAAAAACGTGCTCTGGTTTATTGGCATTTCTTTAAACCAATAAAAATCGTCATGGAGCTGCTGTAAAACAGTTGTGCGAGAGAAAACTCAGATTGAACAGATAGTCTAGCTAGCTTTCTCAATTTACCCTGCAGAGATCTGAGGAACAGTTAACCATAGTCCTCATAAATCCACCAGAGTTTAAAATTCCAACACAAAGAAAGCGGAAGGAAACGGACATACGTGCATCTGGCGGAATGTCCTGCGGCACCGGAGCAATCCCGGAATTGGAACGTCAAGGATATAGACCAAACGACATGCAACGCTGTGCAACGAGCTTTGAGGTATGTTTTCTCTCGTTTCGTGGGCGTGGCTCTCGTTTAATGGCTGTGTCACACCCAGTGTGGTCTCGCATTGCCAGAACTTCCTCCAGAGTGCTGCTGTGGAGGGTCTGGTGAGTCCACAAAGCATTACGGGATGGGAGAAAACCGTGCTCTGGTTTATTGGCATTTCTTTAAACCAAGCGCCGCTGCAAAATAGCTTCAGGAAGGAACTTGTTTGGGTGGAACGTGTACGTTCAAAGGTTGTTTTAGTCGTGTACCAGAAAACTCAGATTGGACAGATAGTCTAGCTAGCTGCTTGGATTTACCCTGCAGAGATCTGAGGAGCAGTTAACCACAGTCCTCATAAATCCACCAGAGTTTAAAATGCCAACACAAAGAAAGCGGAAGGTAACGGGACGTCCGACCCAAATGAAAGACATCCGGCGGAATTTCCGGCGGCACTTGAACAATCCCGGAAGTGGAACATCATGGATATAGACTACACTCAATTATTCCCAATCAGTAGCGAAATCATGTAAACTTGTGGTCATAAAAAGGCAGTGCGCTTGCACACACAGCAGGGTGTTCAACGCACCCATTTCAGTTTAAATAAACAGTTTGCTACGTTTTGTTGGCACTGAACGTGGCCCTGATTTTTCACTGGCAGGTGTGACACAGACACATTGCTCGAGGGCCGGGCTAATGCGATGGGATTCTGCAAAAAAGGAGAGAAACTCATCTGACTGCCACTGGCTAAGAAGCAACTCTCAAATTACGTAATTACATGTGTCACTGATCAGAAGAGCGCTCCAAGCCCAGAGAAACACAGTGCTAATTACACTACATCCACCCCCTTCCCTCAGAGTTACACTTCCACACAGCTGGTGGGAAAAGTTAAATGAAAACAGCCTTGCAGTTGCTTGGTTGCACTGGATTTGGGATAGATGGGTCTCTTTAAGGATGCCTAGGTGTTATCTATCTATGTTTTCTTGTTGAGAAAGGCATCCGTTTCTCCAATCACCATTGATTATTGATGCTGCACACATAATAAACGCTGTTAAATGTGCAGAAAAAAAAAAAACACTTCTGAACCTCTGCTAGTGTGTGCTGCTAGTTGCTGTCTGAGCCTTTTTTTTAATGATGCATTTGCAATCAACAGACATTTTCAAGGACAAACACATTGTTTTAAAGCCAGCCATGCAGATAAAAGCTAAATAAAGAGCAGTGGAATTAAGACATAGAAGGTATGAATGCAATTCATAATGACAAAAAAAATCCAGATGAAGCATATTACTGTATGCAAATGAGAGTATATTATCATTTCTGAGAAATCTTCCTCAAATCTGGAATAAAAAATGTTCTCATCTTTATGATAAAATCAATCACCTGCATACACACCTTCTACATTAAAAACAGAAACACTACTTATAGTATGTCTACTAATATAGTTTTACTGTCTTTAAAATAAAAAGTCAAAATCATTTCGTCTTACAAAAACTCCCAATATTCTCAATTATCGGCTTTCGAAAGTCACTCTTGACCTGCCCTTTGAAACAGTAGTTTGACAACCCAAGGTCTACTTACTGTTCTTGCTTTTACCAGAGCTTTCAACTGTATCACATGCAGTGTAGGGTATAACGCGTTACAGTAACGTAACTACTTTTTCCAGGTAAAAAGTTGTGTAACGCGCTACTACTGAAAATTTGGTAACGAAACGTAGTTCCTTTTTCAATTCGGTGCAACGTTACTTTTCCCAGGGACAGATTTGACAGCGACACTGCCTTCTCAGCTGCGCGCTCACAAGCTCCACACGGGACGTGACAGAGGCTGGTAGCAGAGTAATCATGGCAAGCGAGAAGCAGTCAAAGCTAACTTTTGAGAGCGTTTTAAGCTTCGTGGCTTTTTGAGCTTTCTTTCTGAGCCAGGCAGACACAAAGCTGACAACCTCACAGATGGATGCGGTGGCGATGGCCTCATACATACATGCAGCGGACCACTGTGGACTTGTGTCGGTTGCACGGACACGCAAGGATTTCCAGAAAAGAGGCTGCATGTGTCTACGACAATGCACGGACCATCGTGGCTGCGCGACCGGTACAAGTCGATACAGACATAGTATACACTAACACTGTAACGCCGATGACCTGCTGATGTGCTTTCAACCCGCACTGGACTCATTCATGTTCAATGAATCAGCCATCTCTGTGAGTAGAGAATCCAGCCTGCAGTGTAGTTCAGACACGTCACTGATAAACCATAGATTGGCTTTATGGTCAAAGATAGTTTTTGTAAAATTAACTTAAGTCTCTGCCAGAGACGCCTGCTTTTAAAAGTAACGTAAAAGTAAGTAACGAGTAAAGTAAAAAGTTACTTTCCATAGGGAGTAACTAAGTAAAGTAACGGATTACTTTTTTAAGAAGTAACGAGTAAACACTACTTTTTAAAAGTAACTTCCCCAACACTGATCACATGTAAGTGCCCCTTGAGTTGGTACTGTTAGGTCTAGTACCATTTTTAAGGTGACGAATGAACTTCATGTTTAAGAAGTCCTAGAAGTGCTTGGGATGAAATCATTGCATATCAACAGATCTCCATGACAACGAAACAAACTTTATCCACTAATAAGAACCATCTGAGACAACTGAAAGCTCCAGATAAAACTAGTAAGTGGACCTTGTAAGTGGATTGTTGGGTTCATATACCTGCAGCTCCAAACTCTAAGCATTAAAAAATAAACTTTCTTGTAACCCTCAGATACTGCTGGAATCTGTATAAGTTAACCAGTGTGGTGTCGTGTTTTATATCTCCGTATCACTGCAAACCTATCATTAACAGAACAAATACCATGCAGCTGTTAAAATGATCTTCAAGGGACTGTAAGTGCAGATGGTGGAAGATTCAGTTGGGTTTAGGAAATCAGAGGAGAAACAGTGGAACATCTGGTCTTTACCCTGGACAAAGAACAACGGAACAGTGGTGAAATGAAAGAGAAACTCATGCATTTTGAATGTGCGTATAGCCACAGAAAGGCATCCTTGGCTGAAATCATTTGCCACTAATACCCAAATCTAAGCTGATCCACAGCAGTGCAGCAGCAGGATCCCATTAACATCAACTTACTTCTGAGACACATCTGGATCGAGCTTTGATTCCAGAAGTTTAATGTAAATCAATGGAAGCGATCGCCGAAAAAGACACGATGCTCGCGTGATGAAGAGGCTGCAGCTGCATGTTCGGAGTGATGTCGTCTTAATGGCAAAAACCTGATGAACTTATTGAAAAAAAAGTAACGCACAAAAACAGATTTAAGGGCGTCATTTCAGGGCCTCTTAAAGTAAATAGGGGGAAGAGGAAAAGAGAGAGGGAAGATAAATTGGCAAAAGAGTCTGCAGACTTTAGCAGAGACAGAGACAAGTGCATAGGCAGGGTCAATCCAGACTTTGACGCAGTCTGGTCATAAACTAAAGCTATAGGGATTCTTTTCAGGATCTTGCAGTGCTGCGAAGCTCTGCTAAGACCCTGTCTGGAGCTCGTAGGATTATTACCGCTGCATCTGGCAGAACAGACCAATCCATTACCTCAATGCCATTAGCCCTGTGACATGTTCCTGCTCAGCAAGCTTCACTGTGCTCCTCTCCCTCCCTCCCGTACCGAGACTGTGACAGGGTGGTGTCGTGCATGAGAGGAAATCAAATTCAAATCAACACGAGGGGCAAAAAGAATAAGTATCAGCTAATAAAAAACAACCAGGCAGCAGGGATTTGACTGAAAGAGAATTGATTTATCAGCACTAAACAGTTACTCGCTCCAGTTTTTTTTTTTTTTAAAGGGAAACATCCGACTGAGAGAGAACTACTGGGATAAAAAACATCTGGGTCTGTCTTGGGTTTTATTGAATACATGGAAGTTGATATTACCGTGTACCGAGTACAGTGTGGCGGCTGGGCTATCAGCAAAGCCTTCACTACAGGAAGGTATTACGTCATTGGACAACCTGAAAGACAATAGGGCCTGCTGGTTCCTTTACACTTGGGCAGGAAACAGACTCCTTAGCTCCCCACAACCCCCAGAACTCCAATACTTCTGGACTGCAGCTATTCTCACACTCAGTCAGCCTCGAGGATTAATTTTTTGAAGCTAGTGCAGCAACAGATTGGGCTACACATGCGCCAGGAACTATTACACTCTTTCCCCAACACGACTAATTTCCTCAAGGGAGTTTTCCGACCTCTTAAAGCCCTTCTGTCAGTTTAAAAGACACATACGTCTCCACACTCTGGCCTTGTCTCTTTATAAATCCACAGCTGAGGAGGACAGCAGACGCATGGACATCTTAAAGCCAAATTTGAAAGTCTGATCTAGGCCTACTCAAATGAGCATTTGTGACTGCATTCATAACAGCACAACTTTTCCAGGATAGAGATGGCAGTTCAGACTCCAAAAGCAATTTGGCGTCATGCTAAACTGATCTGGCTTTTGGCAAATCACTGAAATTCAAGATGACATACTTTTTCGTTCACAGGTTGTTAAATCAGGATGTCAAAGATGATATTTCTTTTGCAAGGAATCATGTGCATGAAATGCCTTTCTGTATAGTTTATATTTTTTGGCAGTGGTGTGTGAGGGGGGTTAGAGTGTGGAGTGACAGTCGTGTTAAATGACTGAGTAGGGTAACGTTGACTACACACAGCAAACAGCAAGAAGAACTGCACTTCAGACAGGAATGGAAAAGCGAGCGCTGGCCTAAACGGTTGATTTGGTTGTGATGAGGAGCAAATGTAATGATCTCATGTGGTTGAAGCAACAGAACAAGGGAAGTGCTGGAACTTTTGCGGTTATAAACTCTTGAAGAAAAATGGTTCACTTTAACTCCAGAAAGAGGCTGTTTTGTCTCAAAATTATAGAAATGCCTTCAGAGAGAGAGACAAATCTTTATAAATTCTCAAGTTAACAGCTAAAAGGGTGTTTTTTTAAGCACTATGCTTGGTTGTGATTGGTCTTTCACGGTATATCATTTTTTTTGTATACAGAATAAAGATGCCATTGTGCAGGATCATCATACTTGCAAAATATCACAGTAGCCTAGTGGGCAGCCACTACATGGAACACACTTTTGAGGTAGAAAAAGCCTCGTCAGGCAAAGTTACACAACAGAAACAAGATTAATTTGGATAAAGAAATCTTGAATTTCAAGGAAGCTTGATACTACTCTCATGTCTGTACATTAAATACGAAGCTAGTGCCAGCTGCTTCCCGTTTTATGCTAGCTTAGGTTAGCATAAGACGGGAAGCAGGGGGATACAGCTAGCCTGGCTCTGTCCAAAGTTTAAAAAGCGCTTCATAAAATCAAAACTTGTTTATGTTGTGTACGGTATGAGGCAAAGAAGGTAGTTTTTAAATTTGGGAAATTTAGAGGCGCTGGTAGGCTGTTTTTTGTAACCTAGCAAGTTTAACTAGGCTAGCTGTTTCTCTCTGCTAACAGTCCTTATGCTAACTAACCGGCTGCTGGCTGTACCTTAATTTTTACCATACAGACATGCATATGGTATCAAACCTCTTTTCTAACTCCCAGAAAGAAAACAAATAGGTTGTTCACCAACTGGCCCTGTGAGTTTGTATTTCTATTTTATGTATAGTCGACAACCAAAACAAATGTCCAATTTCTACGAAAGATGAAGTCAAACTTTTGAGTAATCTTTATCCTTCATATTAAAGATGTGTTAAATACAACCACAATTTGGTATTAAAAATCAAAAAAGAAAAAGTAATTAAAGTTCTGGTTCAATTCATCCAACCAAGAGCCTCTTCAAGAACACTGTGTAGAGAGAAGTTTCCCTTCATTTTTGGACCATTGCAGCTTCAGCCACAACTGACACTTTGCTGCTTACGTAATGAAACAAACCACAGAATGAAATAGAGGGGAGGGGAAGTCCAACGTGTCCGTTTCAGCTGGTCCACAACTGTGGTCATTGCCACATGAAAAGCCCAAAGACCCAGGTGTATCACAGTAAAAACATCACTTGTGAGCCAAAAATCTTACAGGAAGCAAGCGTAGCCAAGTGGCGTCTTTCCCAACTCCTGTCAAACACGCTGCTGTAGTAGAACTAAAAGATGTGGCCCTGTTGGAGAAAATGGCATTCAAAACAACAGGGCCGGCGCTTCCTCCCTGAGACAGAGAATAAGAAGGCCGAGCAGTAATCAGAGAAGAGTTATGAGATCTGCTCACTGAACTGCCTTTCCTTACCCTCCTCCTCCATCTCCTTCGCTAAACTGCTTTCACTTGTTTGATTTTTTTCTTTCGCCGCCTTGTTCTGTGCTTTTTCGCTCAGATTTCCTGGCCCTACAAGCGGTAGAAAAGAAAGGGGGAGGAGCGAGGACAGCTGATGGAGAAAATCTGGGGGAAATAGCAGTGGCATTCTTTGCCTCTCTGTTTTCTCTCTTTACGTAGACAATCTCCAATGAGAATTTGAAGTAAAGCACTGATATTTCTCAATGCAATTGCTACAGGCTTGTTGAATACAAGTCTAACAATAACTGAAGGCTGCTGCTTTGTGTCCTAAGAAAGAATATAGTGAAAAGGGACTTTTCTTCTCTTCCACCAATACTGCCTGCATTTAATGAGTACAAAAATTCTGCACAAAATGAGAACAATCTACAACTTCCTCTAATCCTCCATGAAATAGTCAATCACCTTCCAAACATTTCGCTCCAAAAAACAGATGCTTCTTCATCTAAACAAACTTCTCTTCTGCAGAACAAATGCAGCATTAAGTTTCACCAGTAGATACAGTTGTCACAGAATTGTTTGGCTTGAAAGATATACTGCAGTAATGACTACTGATGAACGATAGAAAGTTACAGTTTAAACATAAATGGAGGATAACAACTTAAAACTCCTCTCGGCGGTGAAAATGTCCCAACAGCAATGACACACACAAACACCTCGCTGCAGCCTCTTTCATACTTGGCAGAGCAAAAATCAACAGTGAAACACTATATATCTGCTAAAGTAAACATCAGTAAATGGGTCGTCAGCGGTGAGGTTAGTTTGCAGTTGAAGTGTGAGGGATTTGTTGCCTTTGGGAGGGCAAAAATATTAACATGGTGGAGACAGGAGCTTTGTGGAGGGACTGTTTAGACTGTTTAGACTGACCCTCAAGTGGGAATACTGTGAACTAACACGGATCAATATCAGGACTGTGTATTGCTGTAATAGTATTATATTAGAGTTTGTGATTTCATCATCATCCAGCCAAATAAACATTACGTTTTTCTTAGTCATAGTAATTAAAAACACCTGCGTGGGTGTGCAAAGTAAATGCAAGTAAATTAAAATGACTAGTTTCGCCAAGATTGGAGGACCTTCATGGTCATTGATACAAAACACATGATTACAGTTAGGGAACATGCTGTCGCTCTTTTAATGGGAGACATGGGGACACTCATCACAAAGCTTAAACGTTTTTCTTAGCTCATGAAAATGTGATGTCTTGGAGACAGGCTTAGCACGGTGGCTACATGCTCACATCGATCAGAAGCGATGCACGTTTTCATTAAAAAAACAAAATATTCAGTGCAAAGCAGCAACTGGCATGCCATGTTGCTAGATTCATTGGTAGCTTGTAATACGAGAGTGAAAACGGGGATAGGACCCAAATGCAGACAGCTAGGCAGACTGATACAGTTCAGGGACTTATTGACCAAATGAAGGTACAAAAGCTTATGGGATCATGAGGCTACCCACACACGTAAAAAATCCAAAGGGGCACGCAGGAAGTACAAACTCCAAAAGATATGGGCAGAGGTTCAAAATAGGCAAGTAACAAGTTTTAGATTCCAGGTTTCAGATATCAGAATACAGAGGCTAGGAAGCAAAGGCAAGAAGCAGAGCAGTTGTAAAGGGCTGGTTATATATGTGCAGGGCTGATGAGAGAAAGTGGGAACAGGTGAGCAGGGAAGGTCAGGCGACTGGGACTGGAGGGAAAAGTCAGAGGGCATGTGGTGAGCAACAGCAATGAATGGGTTTGAGGAAGTGGGAATGTGGCTGAAGAGGCATCAATGTGACGCCCTGATATTATTTTGTATTTTTTTAATGTCAAGAAAGCTTTACATTTTAACGGAAACATAACGTGCCAGGTTAGGTGATCATGGTGCCTTTAATTCCTTCTATGACTTGGCTCATAGACGTCTAAGAAACACTGAACCCCGGCCAATCATTGCTTGCGGTCTCTCATAACCTGCTTAACACGCAAAAGTAAAATCTCAAAAATGACATATATTCTCATTATTTATTTATAATTTTGGTGTTGTTTTTTATGTATGCTATAGACCTTTTTCACGGCAGACATGTTGACATGTCATAGTAGGAAAAGCACAGGTGTATTCAAAACCATTAATGATGGCTGCATTCCACTTAGGAGAGGTCCTGGTATTGTGCATGCTGACTCACTGAAATTTTCCTTACTGGGACACTTGATGGAATTGAGCCATTGTTAAGGTTATCAACTTCAGCTGTTGTTTTCATACTATGACAAGTCAAAATGTCTGCTGTGAAAAAGGTCCATTGTTTTTCAGTATCTTGTATTATTTTATATGTACTTAGGCCTCCCTTGAAAATGAGACTTACTTGATTAAATAAAGGTTACAATGGCTAGTATTTCTTCACCATGTTCACATTTGTGCAGTGAGGACATGATATACCTTGTAGACATTTAAAACTTAAGGAGGTGAAACATTTCTTATGTGCTAATCACAGTGACTTGTGAAACATCCTAAATGCATATTTCTTCCACTATGATGTACATACATATATATATATAATGAGAAATTGATGTAAAAAAAACTCTCTGATTAGAGCCATTACTGGACCTGTAAAGAAGAAGAATCTAAATGTTAAACTGCTTTTGGAGAATTGCATATAAATCATTACATGTTTACAGTGTAATCTTTGGAAGGACAGAGTCAGCTTTTCCCCCCATCACTGTTATCACTGTTTCTGTGGTCCTTGGCAGACAGAGAGGAAGTCGGCGTGTTCATTGTTCCCACCATTCCCTGTTCCTCAGCTACCTTCCTGGTGCCATTATAAATGGGGGAAGGAGATGACCCCAAAGCATGGCTGCTTTGACATGATCAACGCCCCTGTGAGTCTGTGTTACATCCAAAACTTGGCACCGCTGATATAGGAGGATGAAAACGGTGTTCGAGAGTTACGACACACAGTCCGAACATCTCCGGGTGTTGTCAGTTAAGCTCCCGCCATGTCTGAGCCACATTCCTAAGGTACCCTGAGTTGGGCTGTGCTAAAGCAAACCCTTGAGGCCCAGACAGGGTCACAGTGTAACCCCTGCTGGGAGATACTCAGTTTTCATCCCACAGGAAGGATTTACTGTCCAGAACTGTGGCTTTCAGTCTGCGGCTAATAAGCATCTGGGTCAGCCCCACCACAAGCCCGTCTAGATAATTTAAAAAAAAACAGAGACACGTTGCAAAAACCTGCCAGATGACTGCTCGACTGTATATTTTCAGGAGCAGAATGAGTGTAACATCATGATGTTGATTTTGTGGAAATACATGCTATAGGCAATGGCCTACTTTCCATCTGCTGATATTAGGGTTCAATAGTATGGTTCATTGAATTTAAAGAGTTTTGAGATGATTATCAAATATTCCAGTTTCTTCTGGTGACATACGTTTTTTGTTTGTAGAAAGACGTGGTGCAGTCTCCAGTCCTTCAGTCTCAGTGGCTCTGGTTTGGATCTTACATGCAGGGCTTTAAAGGGAGATTCTGTCTTTTAAAGGCGGAAATAACAATGGTTATCTTACAAATAAAAAGTTGAATCCATGAGCATTAAAGCCCACTCTTTCTCAATTTAATACACTGTGGGGTTTTGCAGATACATCCTTACTTGGGCTGGTATGACCAGCAGCTTACATGGTGCATAATAGCATAGTTCAGTTGTACCAAAATAACATTTCAAGCAAGCTGTAATTAAAAACAACTACAATTTGTTATTAAAGGATTGATTTACAAGAGGGAAAAGTTGTATCTAATAATACATAACAGCGATTGGTCATCGGGTTTGGCTACTTTACATGTGATTTTGCATAACTGTTTCATACCCTGAATAAACTAAACACAAATGTTGTGATATTAGTTTCAACTATATTGCCCTGCCCTATCAGACACATCAAAAAAAAGTATTCCTTTTATTTAGGTTGAATTACTCAAAACTGCATCCACTTTGGATTAATAATGTTGGAACTGGGTGGAATGGCAGTCTGGATGAAGAAGGGCGGATGTGTTCAGTGTGCCATCTCAATGACATAGAAAACAACTTTGCTTCCTTTTGTCCCTTTTACTGGAAACCAAACAATATGTTGTCTTCCATCAGATGAAAACAGAAACAAAGTTGTCTCTTTCACGTACAAAACAGTTATGTTAGCCTGTTACTTGGACAAAGCCTGGGAGACATGGAAAAAAGTCCTTCATGGGAATAAACCTTTGGCTTGTAGTATTTCTTTTTTTTCAATTTGCATAAAAACATGTTTAAACAAGTCTATAATGTTCCCAGAAAGTGTTGTGTCCTAACTAACTAACTAACTAACTAATTAACTAACTACATTACTGCAGCATGAGGATACTGGACCTTAATACTCCCAGTGTGTGTGGTGGGGAAACAGACCAGACTGCTTCCTGATTAGTTTAGTGGACCACAGGACGAGGTGGGCAAGGACTGTGCAATCTGCCACTGTGTGAGTGTGTGAACATGAGTATGCATGTGAATGTGTGTGTGTGTGTGTGTGTGTGTGTGTGTGTGTGTGTGTGTGTGTGTGTGTGTGTGCATCATGTGTGTGTCTTTTTAAGGATGGGGGATTTGACTGTGGCTGTGGTGGTTCTAGACCATATAATTACTCCCACTTAGCATGGAGAAAAAAAATAACAATTTCAGTCATAACACAGGAGGTAAATTATGGTGGGGAAGCCACTGGTCATGGTCTATAATCTGTCTATATATTTCTATCTGCACAGGTTGTTGTCCAAGTAGACACAGTCAGGACAATTATCAATTTCCCCCAAAATACTCCGGGTACACTTCCAGCAGCTCCCCAAGTGAGTCAGCATTTCCAGCGAGGTCAAATGAGTAATCTGTCTCGTCTTAATGCACGCCCACCGGAGGATGGTACATCTTTATATTTAGTGAGGTTAATCAGTGAATTAACCTCACTAAAACAGACTAATTGACACACATCTTGCGTGAAACCAAAAGCACATCTGATGTCTCATTGCTTTGTTCTCTCTGAGAAACACCTTGGAATCTTCAGCTGAGTGACAGTTATAAACAAAGGCTGTAGCTGCTATTTGTTTTCATGTGGGCAACTCTGAAACCACAAGAATACTACATTCATCATGCCAGAGCAAATTCAAGATTGGTGATGACAATGCATGAGAGGAACTGGGTGAGTGCATGTGTGTGTGAGCGTGCAAAAGAGTCGATGAGTCACTGGTCAACTCAGACAAAGAGACCACAGCACAAAGGGAGAGCGAGAGAGACCATAATGTATCTACGAGGGGGTTTGATCAAGTTTTTTTGTCAAAATCAATGACTCAGTGATTACTTCACTGGGTTCTGAGATTTAATTTTAACTGTCTGACTCATACTCTTTTGAAGATCCCTGCCCAGTGGAGGTTTAACACACTCCCAAAATCTGTAAAGCACTATGACATATATTGCCATTTTAATGATATTAAGCTAATGAATATTAGCCTGCTATACTGAAATGCTTCAAGCTGTGCTAATCAATAATTTTACATTAACGATAGATCAAATGACGATGTGTAATGTGAAAGGAGTCACCACAGAGAATTATCACCAGCAGTTTCCCTCAGCTCTACAGAACATTTTCAGCTAATTGTTTTGGTTTTACAACTTTATCATTTTGATTCACTCTCAAGGCTCTCATCAACCTTGCTTCCCGCAACAGCAGATAGTTGTTTTCAGTGAAAGATCTCTGATAAACCCACTGTACGCTACCTGCAAAATACCAAACAGCAGACAGACAAAGTTAGCGACTAGCTGATGAACATGTTTACCTCAGGATCTGGTGGAGACCAAAACGGAGCTAAAAGGAGGGAGTAAATATTGGATTACATTCAGAAGAGCCCAAGCTCAAATGCAAGGATTTACAAGACACTATGCTGTATACAGAATATAGCAATTGGCATCAGAAGCGCCGGCAGAATTCTATTTCTTTGTACGCACACACACAAACCGCCTGCCCGCAAGTACGTTCCCACACGTGCACATACACAGTCTACTAAGCGAGGCAGAGTTTGATTCGTTTTGTTTTTTGTACTAATGTTACCGATACAACACCACCATAAAACTCTGATTAGCCTACAGTACGCATTTCAAATACCAGCCAACAGGCCAGGTTTACACTATCCTCTTTGGAGCTCTCATATGGTCAAAATAATGTAGTCATATCCGTAGTGACTTTCAACAAAACTAATATATCTAATTACACCACTGAGGGGCGAATGGGTGAACTTGTTTCAGATGTGTTTTCTAGGCAAAATAAGCCAATGTCCGGTGTGCTTTGGATTCAACAATCCATTTATTCACAGTTCTGTATACACATGTTCAGTGTAATGTTCCACTACGAGTTGGAAAGGAGCAAAGTTATTGCAAATAAAGCTATAGTGCGCAACTATATTATATGCAGCGCCGTTTCTTCTTTTTTCCTACAAACTTATTTTATACGTATATGCGCAGCTATTTTTATTTCGGCACCCATGTTATCCAATCTGTCCGTTCATACCGGGCGCGTAGCGTCTGCGTTGGTCCGAGTTCTGCAGCGATAGTTTCGGCGTCTCCTCTATTTCAAGCCAGGCAGGTAATCACATACAGGAAGACTACAGTGCAGCCGGATGCTTTACAAAAATAAAACACATTCAAAATAAAACACCTAGATTCATGGTGATTTTGGGTGTCTTGACTTCTCACAGCGAGACACACACACACACACACACACACACACACACACACACACACACACACACACAGAGCCACATAAAGGCTACAATTACCAGAGTTTTCCTCACTCATTGTGTCTCTTTCTATCAGAGAGAGAGAGAGAGAGAGGGAGAGAGAGAAAGAGAGCAGAGGAGAGGAGAGGAATGGTATTGTGATGCGTGTAGAAATACGCGTCTGGTATGAATGGCCAGGCGCACGATCAGGCACATTCGATTCATTTTATTTAAACAGGGACAATGCACAAGTTAACATTAACCTTGTATAAGAACAAGGAGAGATGCATTGTGCCAGGTTGTAGCACAAGTGCACATATCTACGCTACGCGTCACTTAGGCGCCCGGTGTGTTCCAGCTATTAATCAACGTCCGTTACAGGGGTGGGGGGTGGTGCGCGATCACCGAAGGCTTGTGTCATGTGAATGCAACAACAGTGTTGTTGTCATTACTTAGAATTCTTCATGGGGGAGACAGAAACTACGCACTATAGCTTTTACCAGTTTATTACAATTACAGATGTGTCGCAAGTCTCGCAGAAAACAGCGCTCTCACTCAACAGCACCGGTAACAACAACAACAACAACAACAGAGATGACGTCACAAGCGGGGCAGACCCACCACCCAGCAGCACGCACACTGACCATGCATGAACTAAACTTTCACGTGATTGGCAGAGAGATGGGAGATGATAGACTGGCTCTGCTATTCTAGAACTTCCTTAATCCAGAACTGTATCAAATTAATTTGAAAAAAAATGTACGCACAGTGCGTACAGGATTACAGCTGCCGGCGCCACTGCCTGGAATTGTGGTACTTTTAAGCTATGACTTTAGAGATATTTTGTTCTGTTTTTTTTTTTTTTTTTTTTATTAAAAAATGATTGACAGATCGTTAAATGTGTCTCAGACCTACTGACAGGAGGCTTCAAAAGGCATCCGTCAGCTGCAAAGTATTTTTGAACCATTACAATGAGCAAATAGTTTACATTTGTAACACATACACTCCTGACAAAGAGGAGCGGTTTTCTACAGTCGGTGTGCCAGGGTTTGGAAGATTGCCTTGGCAGCCAGGAGGCGAGAGAGAGCCAGAGAGCTGCATGGAGAGGAGTAACAATAGAAGGTGAAGCTCTCTTTTCCCATTTTCACTCCCCACACCTTCTCTAGCAAAATCCCTCTCTCGAGCACACGTACCTCCCTCCTTGGCAACGCTTTGAGCCTGATACGACCACAGTTTAGATAAGCATTCTTCCACAATGAGAAGCCAGAAGGTTTTTTTTTTTTCTTCTTCTTCTTCTCAAACAAAGCTCAAGAAATGCCTTTGGTTTCTGATGGGAGCTGTGAGTTTGTTTTCAGTTAAAGGTTATCCCAGGAACACGCAGGTTTCTCTCCAAAAATAGGCAGTACAGAGAGTGGATGAGGAGGAAAGAGAAGGGTGGGAGGAGGAGGAGGAGGAGGAGGAGAAGAAGAAGAAGAAGAAGGGAGGGGAGTTTGGTTAATGAGCACCAGATGCCCTACCTTCGGTGGTAGCCACATTCTTTGGAGCTTTGGTTGGTGTGTGATCCGTGCTCGAACTTATGTCAGAAGAGATGCTTGAGCTCCCTTTACCTGCAGGGGAAATGGGAAGAAAAACAAATCTGCTGGGACACAGTATAGCAACTTTAAGATGACAAACTGCAGTTAGGATTTATTTTTACCGCACAGCCTTAGAAAATCTTTTCAGTTGAGAGAAAACACTTTTTATGCTTAATTCCTAAAGAGCGTCAGAGATAAGGTATTTCATGATGTATTTAAATCGGTAAGGAGGTATGAAGTGTAAGGAAATATAAAGTCCATCACTCTCTGCTTTTATGACTTTTATGCTCCTCAGTTTTGGATGAATGGCTAGGCTTGGCACGTGCACAAAGTCTCTGCTGGTTTGTTTAAGTAAGTGTCTGGTTTTTTTTTTTTTATATTTGGAAGAAGAATAAAGTCTCCTGAAATCCCCCTCAGCCTTCACTTCCACGGAGCAGCTACTCTCTTTAATGAATGATTACAGTAAAATGTATCATCAGCCACGTACTTCTTAGGTCATACAGTCTGTACAACTGCCACATATAAGTGCTTTCTATTAAGTTTACACAAATGTACAACTCTTACTTTGGGAGCTGTCCTTGTGTTGTTGGATTTAGATTTCTATACAGTCACACAACAGTGCTAAATTTCAGAGAGATATTCCTTGTGCAACAAGCTCGACTGCCATGGTGACTGCAGGCTGTCTGTGGAGTAGTTGTTTATGGCATTTCATTCCTCTGTCAGATCATAAATGCAGCTTTGTGGCTTTCCTGAGACTAAGTATGCGCCTTTCACCCAGCACGAAGAGGTATTCCCAAACAGTCACACCCACATGCATCAAGTGCAGCCATCTAAACAGACAAGACAGTTCCCGAAATAAGACATAAATATATAAGCTTGTGTAGGGAGGGAAAAAAGCAACCTGTGACTCCATATGGAAGACACACAATCACACCGATACATATAAAACGATTTTAAACCAATGCCGCTCATACGGTATGACATTTTGTGGTGACATCAGTGAGCCGGCACATCTGCTACGGCTCCTTCAGTCCCCAGAAATGACTCAGAAATTCACGAGTAGCTTGCAGATGTCCACTTTTCTAATATCTAAGAAGAGCAAAAAGCATAAGGCTGGTTAAACACAAGTAAATATAATATTTGTCTGGTTACAGGATTCTTTTCCACAGCATATGTGGACCTGTGCAAGGCCGATTGTTTGTCTGTCTTTCATGGAAAAAACAACTTTCAGAAAAGCTCCTGCTTCCTGTTTTATGCTTATATAATGTGTTGGTGGAGGGTTTCTGCATAGTTGTGACCAGTGTGTAATTAATTGTGGTATCACACTTGAAAACAGATGTGGACAGACAGACTGCAGAATTCTGCACTTGCAACTAAGATGCTGGTCTTATACACTATGCAGTATTTTCTTTTGTGAAATGACTATACTTTGAATTAATGTATAATGTGAATATTAAAAGGTGCTGTAGGTAGGATTGGGAAGATCCAGGAGCCAAAAAATGTTAACATCAACAACTTCTCAGTCCCTCCCTCCCTTTCTGCTAAAGCCCAAAATGTTCTCCTAAGCCCCTCCCACAAGGGAGAATGAATGCGTGTGCCTGAGCAATGATTGACACATAGTTAGACACCCCCCCCCCTGGCCCTGATTGGTGCATCTGAACAGACAGCAGTGGATTTTTGCAAATCGCACTACAGGCTGTAGGTGGTGCCAGAGGAGCCAGATCTTTTTTTTATTATTACCTACTTCATGTAGTTCTACTCGAACATAGGGTCAGTTTCAGCAAATATGACAGAACGTTAGCTTTATAAGTACCTACTGCACCTTTAAACTTACAATCCTTAAGATTTTCATGAAGTCAATCAAATATTTGATACATTTAATGGTCAGAATTTTGTTAATAGCAATTCAATGTATTTACATTCTGTGATTACCTTTCTATATGGTTTTAATTGTAAGTGGCAGAGTCTGCCATTCTCGACATATTCATACTTTCAGCTGAAAAGCATAAAATAAGTCACGGTTAGAAAAAAGTAAATTATTGACTGACTTCTTCATTAAAACAACTAAACCTGCGATGGTTAGTCAATTAGCCGACAGAAAATGAATTGTCAACTATTTGGATAACGATTAATTGCTAATGTTCTCTTGTTCCAGCTCCTCCAATTTCAAAATGTGCTGTTTTCCTTAGTCTTCTATGATTGTAAACTAAATATATTTGGGATTTGGATTTGGGGGTGTTTACAGTGCAGCCAAACAGACCGCTGCGCTTCAGTGTGTTTCTGATCAGAGCTTAAATTAGCCACCAGGACTCAGTGGCGTCACCAAATCAACTGAAATCAACCAGTTATGCCGAGTTTGGAGGGTAATGCCCTTTTCATGTTGCAGTGAAAGGGAGAATTAGGATCTTGTGAATCACTAGAGGAGAACACAATCTGCACAGCCTACATCACATTTTCCCCACCTGACTGTCTGTTAACCTAATAAGAGTTTTAAAGAAAAGCGTTGGTAAGTTGCAAATTCAGCTCATCGAAGACTCAAATCTGTGGTATGATCTGTTGATGTACCTGAACAGGCTGGATTCCTGGGTGGAGCTGGTCCATTTGTTATTTTTATTATCATGACTCCCAATCTTTACTCTGCAGTTATTGACTTAGGAAGAGAACACACTGGAATGTTATTTATACAAACATTTCTGCTCTGGAGAGAGTCAATGTGTCCGGTGGAGTTGGAGCACAGTTCTTTTTCTGAATAAGTAATGTTGAAGATTAGATGAAAAAGACAGTGTGTGTGTGTGTGTGTGTGTGTGTGTGTGTGTGTGTGTGTGTGTGTGTGTGTGTGTGTGTGTGTGTGTGTGTGTGTGTGTGGGGGGGGGGCTGACTGACTAACTGACTGAATGAAGTCAATTTATAGCAGTAAAGAGTTTGACTCTCCTGCTGAGCTCATTAATTAAGATTTTGTTCAGTATTATGAGAGTCGGAAGATATGGATTTTGGTTAGGCTTATCATAATATCACATTTGTTTTGTTTTCCCTGGCTTTAAAGCTGCATCCCAGTTGGGTGAAACCATTTTTCTGAATATATGTGATAGCAGAGTGAGATGGGTGGTATGGGCTATATTACAAATGCCTTTTGTTGGTCTTTATTTGATGTACTTATTTAATTAAATAATACGGTTAAATATGTGGAAATACTTTTACGTGTATCCACTATAAAAAAAAAACATCTAGGAGGAGCTGTTTCCATAGAAGCTCTAACATATTTCTTGTTAACATTGCTATTTTGTGTCTTTCCAGGGTGCCTTCTATATAGTTTTGTTTACATAAGGATCATATGGCATTGACCAATATGCACAAAATGGCTGCCAAATCAAACAAGAAATGGGTTAAAGCGTCGTGGACAAATATCTCTGGAATTAGCCTTAGACTTATCAAGATAAGAGACTAATACGAGCCCACATGCCCACTAAACCTGCAGGAATACACTTAACACTCCATAAATTAGGCTATTGGAGTTTTCTGATGAACTGGCTGCCCTGACAAGTCACCTGTTTTTGACTGTTTTTGATTTAAACTGACTATATGAATGTTTTTTTTTTTTGTTATAATGTAAATACTTGCATGTCAAATAATACCTATGCAAGTTTAGGACATGTTACTTCTTACATGTTTATTGTAGCACTATGTAAAATGCAAACAAAAAAAGCTAAACAGAAAATAAAAGTTAATTAAATGGAGAAAATGTGAGTAAAAAAATGTTGAAGAAAAAAAAAAAAAGTGTCTGGAAGTGGGTTTTTTTGTCTCAAATGGTATACATTTTTAAAATATGACCACCAGATGTCACTCTGTATCTTATAGGCTATGACGAACATTAACGTTGCACATCTTTAAAAATATATATATATTTTTTAAAGTAGGCCTAGGGAATTTAAAGTCAAACGTTGCTTTTAGCTCCATATCAGCACATATCCTCACAATTTAAAGATTTGTGAATGGAGTATGGCATACCCTTCATCTCTACACATACAGAGAAAACCCTTATACTGTGGGGAAATGAAAGATAAAGAGGGAATGGTGCTAGTTTTAAGCTAGCTCTCTAATGTCCAGGGACAAACTCAATGAAGCTAAAGAACCCAGCAACCGCACAATTGTTTTCGTTTAGTTCATGAGAGAAAGAGAGCGGTAACATGCAGCCGTTGTTGAGCCTACTTTAATTAAAATACTTTCTTTTATGTGGAATTCAAATAAAACGTGTTTTAGTCGTAATTAGAGCACTTACCCTCGCTTCCATACTGTTTTCCATTGTTCGCACCCATTTTAAAGAATACATAATCTATGCGCAAAACTCGGTGTATCAAAAGGAGTTAAATTCCAGAGAAAAAGGGCAGTCTTTTTACAAAAGATAGGCTAGACAGTCAAAGTTGTGTGTATGGCCGCTAGCTCTGACTCCAAATAGTTAATCCAGATGTTGAGCAGAAGACGCCTCAGCATTACGCAAACCTAGAGTCCAGACTCGAGCTTCCAGCGGTGCAGACTTTCTATATCTGAACATCCACAGACAAAGAACGATGTACACACACACACACACACACACACACAGAAAAAAATCCTGATTCGAGGAGTTCGGAGAAAACTTTTGTGAAGTGCCCTAAATGGTAAGCAGCTGTTTATCAGGCTGAGTGCGGGCAATCATAGCGGGCAGACAACTTTGTGAGGACTCGCAGCTCTCCTCCACTGGATTTAAAGAGACCGCAGACCAGGGAGGGAGATGTGGATATTTAAAGAAAGATAAGCCAAAGACAGACTGTGACTCACAAACAGTGGTGGAAGAAGTACTCAGATCTGTAGCTAAGTAAAAGTAGCAGTACAAGTTAAAGTCCTGAATTCAATTTGTCCTACTTTTAAAAGTACATATTATGCTTTAAAGCACCAAAAGTAAAAGTAGGCCTACTCATTATGCAGATCTGTGGCTCATTTTAGAATAATGTATATTATAGGATTATGATTATTGATATGTACATTACTTCAATGTTGCAACTGGTAATTATAATTACTATATATACTGCCAGGTAGCTTGTGAATCCCGGTTACCGATACAGTTTTATCTTAACCTATAACACATCGTCATCATGTATTTGCTCATCCATTTTGTATTATTAATCTAAATCTTTAACGTAACTAATTCAAGTTATCAAATAAATATGGTGGAGTTAAAAGTACAATATATGCCTCTCAAGTGGAGTGGAAATACTCAAGTAAAGTACCTCAAATTTGTACTTAAGTACAGTACTTGTGAGTAAATGTACTTAGTTACTTGCCACCACTGAAATAACCCAACCATAGTCCATACATGACATATTGGAAGCAGTCACAATCCCATTAAGTTATTTTCCCTTATATGCCTCATTATTATTTAAGTATTATGTCATCACAGGTGTGACTTTAAGAAATTCAACCAATCAGAATTGAGGACACATAATCTGAGGATATAGTCCTGCTGAAAGAAGAGAATGCTTTAACCACACATGTGGTAATGTGTCTATGAATAGCAGCAACACAGGTCATTGGATATGTAGAAGTAAAGTCGCTGGACAGAACCAGTTGTCTGCTGTTGACAGGTGACTTAATATTCTACATACATGTTGAAATTCCTTTCTAAATGCACACAGCCCACAGATCTACAGAGGATAACATATTTATGTCTATGACTTACATTCTCTAATTAGATACACAGGTTAATATAGCTTTTTTTTTGTATCTCAAATCTTATCCTCTAATCAAAATCATAAGAGTCAAGAGAAACCTCTCTTTTATTATGGTACAATGTGAAATGCTTTTAACTGAAGATAAATACAATAAAAGTTAATTTTCTGGAGAAAATGTGGGTTAAAAAAAAAATATATATGACCACCAGATGTCACTCTCTGTTTACGTCTTTAAAAAGTAGGACATTTAAAGTCAAATGTTACTATGCACTTCATATCCACACATATGCTCACAATTTGAAGATTTTTGAATGGAGTATGGAACAAGTTAAACTATACACAAACAGAAAAAAAGAAGATTGAAGATATACTGTAGGGGGAATGCTAGTTTTAAACTAGCTCGCTAATGTCAATGGGCTAACTCAAGGAAGCTATAGACCCAAAAAACTGTTTCTTTAAAAGTGCAAACAGCTTTTTTATTATGGAGCTTTATGAAGGCATATTTAGCTTTTCTACATTACAGCAAAAAAAAATATATATGTGTGCTATATTGGTAGCTGTCCGGGCTGGCACCCAGAAAAATTAAGATATACGACTTGTGGAATGGAAACTCCACAAAGGTATTGCACCCATAAACTTTTCACACCAACTTTCAACTGCCATTTCTTTATTGTACAAAAACTATGTGTTAATGTGTTTAATAAAAGGGGGAAAAAGTGTGGTCTGTAATATTTTATTGATCACAATTAAGCCCTATCGTTATTATTTATGCCAGCAGAGCCATTTCTTATTTTAACGTGTAGTGTGTTGATCTCTACCTTACTCTTCTTACGAGCTATAAATAATGCACTTTAACAATGTTTGAACTGTTGAGGAGTACAAGTACCTGGGAGTGTACTTAAACAATAAGCTGGACTGGACTAGACACGCCGAGGCTGTCTATAAAAAGGGCCAAAGTCAACTCTTTTTCCTCAGGAGGCTGAGGTCCTTTAACATCTGTCGGACGATGCTGAGGATGTGCCATCAGTCTGTTGTGGCCAGTGCCATCTTCTTCGCCGTCACGTGCTGGGGCAGTGGGATGAAGGTTGCAGACACCAACAGACTGAACAAACTGATCAGGAGGGGGCTGGTGATGTCGTGGGAGAGGAGCTGGACACATTGACGACCGTGGCTGAGAGGAGGATGCTGTCCAGGCTTCAGTCCATCTTGGATAATGTCTCACACCCTCTCTACGACACACTGGACCAGCGGAGGAGCACCTTCAGCAGAAGACTCCTCTCACCCAGATGCACCACAGGAAATCTTTCCTGCCTGTGGTCATTAAACTTTACAACGCCTCCCTCAGAGAGTCACACACCCCCTCTCTGTAATCATCTCAAACATAGACAATCACTTCTCTTTTTTATTGCACTATAATCATCTAAACATAGACAATCACTTCTCTTTTTTATTGCACTATAATCATCTTAACAGACAATCATTTCTCTTTTTATTTGCACATTAACATTGTACATTTCATATATTATTACTGTAGATTTGTTTTTGTTATATATGTTAAAAGTCTGGATAATATATGTCGTTTGTATACCTGGAATGGTAACAAAAATAATTTCCCCCTGGGATTATTAAAGTATTTCTGATTGGCTCACATGGTAGCAATAAACTGTCGGAGAGAGGTCAAATGCCAAACCTCAAGCCTTTTACAGGTAGCAATCTCTGCCACACTGGAATGCATAGTAAGAAACACTTCAGCTTTCTGCAGGAGATGCATCTCTCTAGAAAATACAAGTATATGTTTCATGGTAACCCTAGTCTCGCTTTGCCAGGCCTTCCTCCACAGCACTGCGGAGGAGGGTCTGGCGAGTCCACACAGCATTCCGGGATGGAGGACAAAAGTGCTCTGGTTTACTGGCATTTCTTTAAACCAATCACAATTGTCATGGGCGGCGCTAAGCACCGGGCAGAGCCACGGTGCCACTGCGAAATAGCCTCGGGAAGGAACTTGTTTTGGTGGAACGTGTGTACGTTCAGAGGTTGTTTTAGTCGTGCAACAGAAAACTCAGATTGGACAGATGGTCTAGCTAGCTGTCTGGATTTACCCTGCAGAGATCTGAGGAGCAGTTAACCATAGTCCTCAGAAATCCAGAGTTTAAAATTACACAAATAACACAAACAAAGCAGAAGGTAACGGACATCCGGCCGAAAAGAATGAAATCCGGCGGAATTTCTGGCAGCACTAGAGCGATCCCGGAAGTGGAACGTCGTGGATATAGACTATGGTAAGCCAGAGGTCAAGTGTGAATAAAACTTGCTTTACCCAAAAATATTTATTCAAATCTAAAAATGACATTATAAAAAGGCTTAAACTTAAGGTTATCATATGTAAACACACAGAGTTTTAGGTCAGCTCTGACAGTTGGCCACTATTGGTCATCCAGTGTGAAAACACACCCACAGGATCGAACAGGTAAGGATTGACAGCAGGACTTGTGTTTATTTCAGGAAGGAGCTCAGAGAGCTCAGACTTGTCTACAGGCGAACCAGAAACACTGAAGCTGACCTCTGGCACAGCTGCACTCTGGGACAATGTGGTCAAGGCGCCGTTGGTGTCCGTCACAGCGGTGCTTGAGGGAGCCGAGTGGTCATTTTCGGCCTCTGTGGTGGCAGGGCGGCTGGGAGAAAGTGGAGCAGAGGTGATCTTCTCTAGCTTGCTGTATAATGTCCTCAATGTAACAGGAACGGACATGAACCTGAGATAGTGTTAGAAAAAGAGATCAAGCTAAGACCAGAATGCAAAGAAAAAGTTTGGTCCATTTTTTTATTTTATTTTTTTTTATCTACTAATCTTATGTTGAAATCAATAAATGTTACACTGCGGCAAATCAAAACTATATCAGATTTTCCTCATGATGCAAAATGTGGAACCTACTAAGGAGGGAGGCCCAGAGCCATCATTCTCTCAACTGTAGAGAAATAAGGGGTAGATAGAAGTCATAAAGCCATACCTCTTCATGACAGTGGAAAGGTATTCATCCAAAGAAGCCTCTCCTATTCCTGCCCCGAACAAAGTGCAGGTAATCTGATGCAAACCAGATACGTTCACCAGCACTGTGGCCAAAAAAATATAGTCATATAAGTCAGATTTCTATGTCATTATTTGCCATTACCTTAAAAGTATACACCCTATGGGTTAACAAAAAAAAAAAAAAAAAATCATAATCCAAAACTATTCAGATAAAAGTAACATTCTGTGCCAAATGCTCACAAACAGCGAGGGAGTCAGCGTCAGGTCGGTGGAAGGTAACAGAAAAGCTGGTCTCAGACTCCGGAAGGACTTCAAAGTGCAGGTCACACGCCAAATCTGATAGCAGAATCCATCAATAAACCATCACATAAGTCATTAATGATTATTTCTGCCAACTTTGCATCGGCTACCTTGTCCAATTTAACCGGTTTTGTGACGTTAAAACGCCTCCTACCTGTTCCGGCACACTGAGAAATGATGCAGCTCTTCAGCAGGGTGTTGATGGCACACTGATGCCGAAGCAGGTCCAGCAGGGCCGGGACTCGGGCTGGGTGAGTAAAGGGAACACTGTCCACTACAGTCCCTCTCAGGGCAGGTACCTCCCATGCATCTCCAGGGAGGATATAACTGTGCATCACACCACCAGGAAGAGGCTGGAAAAAAGTATCAATTCATTTTATGTCATAAAACAGGGGTCTTCAATGTTTTTTTTAAGCCAAGGACCCCTTAGGTTATATCTACGATGTTCCACTTCCATGATTTTCCGGAAAGCTTTCATTTCGGCCGGATGTCCGTTACCTTCCGCTTTCTTTGTGTTGGCATTTTAAACTCCGGTCGATTTTTGAGGACTATGGTTAACTGCTCCTCAGATCTCTGCAGGGGAAATCCAGACAGCTAGCTAGACTATCTGTCCAATCTGAGTTTTCTGGTACACGACTAAAACCACTTTGAACGTACACATGTTCCACCCAAACAAGCTATTTTGCAGAGGATTGTTATTGGTTTAAAGAAATGTCAATGAAACCGAGCACATTTTTCTCCCATCCCAGAATGCTGTGTAGACTCGCCAGACCCTCCTCCGCAGCTCTGTGGAGGAAGGTCTGGCAATGCAAGACTAAGGACCCCTTAACTGAAAGAGAAATGGAGCAGGGACCCCCCCCTTCCTACATATATTGTATAAAATGAAGTTGCATATTAAATTGGGCCTGCAATAACTTGTAGGGCAGCCTAAAGCTTTTTTTTATATTATATATATATATATATATATATATATATATATATATATATATATATATATATATATATATATATATATATATATACACATACACACACATACACACACACACACACATATATATACACATACACACATACCTTTTATGCATAGAATACTAAGCTGTTAAAATAGCCTAAAAATTGTTGGCATGATTTTATGAATCATGTTTTAATGTTAAAAAAAAAAAAAAAAAACATACATGTGGCACATTGAATCCTTAGGTTTAACTGTATCTGTGGATGGCTACCTTACCTATAGGCCAGTAAGCCGCTCATCAGTCGGGATTTATATTTGCTAATAATATGTTGGATTCATGTTAAGAGTTTAATTTTTTTTTTTTTTTACTTTCAAAAATAAACAATAATTTGGAGGCCACCCTGCACCCCCTAGGGGTCCAGGACCCACCGTTGAAGATCCCGGTCATAAAGTACATCTAAAGCTTGCGTAATAGTTTAGCTTGAAATGAACCCAGTTACCTTTCACATTGAGCTTCACACAAGTGTGTCGATCCCACATACCACTGTACAAATAATATCCTGCTCATCTAATGTCTCCCCATGGCTGTTTGCATGTGAACGTCTCATGAGAAGCTTGGGTAAGGGCGCCCACTGCAGGTCAACATCTGGTATGGCCACATCTGTGACATATCACAGGAGGAGGAACAAGAGAGCATGTGATGGAGTGATGCTTCTGGGCTATACATTCAAATAGAGACTAAAAAATAAAATTAAAAAAAAAAGTATAATTTTTACACTGACCTGTAATCTGGCTGAGCTTTTTCACAAAAGACAACATCATTGGTATTGCGGGTTGCAGTTTGAGGAGAAAGCAGGCAGGCAGCGCCTCATGCGGCGCCTCACTCAACGTCAGGAACACAGGATGACTGCCACAGGACACAGTTTTACTATAATGACTAAGGATTGACCGATTATCGACCCGGGCCTTTTTTTGGCAGTTTTCAGATTATCTGTGTCTGCGTTTTATTTGCCCGATAACCGATAAGGTTAATTAATTAAAAGGTGCGCTACTTTGGTTCGGCTACAGCTCTGTGTCGGTCCCTCTGCTTCGGTTTCTCTCACCACTGAGTCTGACTTAATGTCCCGCCCACAACACTATCTGACTCTCTTTTACTGGGTATTATGTTCAAAGTTTCTAATTTATTAAATACGTGCTTAAATCATTTAAACAAAGTTTTGCGTTGGAGTTTGTAACATTCCAAAATCTTAAATTTTGACTTAAAGATTTTCATTTTCACTGTAAATGCATATCGGTTCCAAATATCGGTTACATGAACTGCTAATAATCTGCATCTGCCTTAAAAAAAAACAGTATCGGTCGATCCCTAATAATACCACCAGCAGTGTCATTCAAATTCACTGTGGGATGTGAAATGAAAGTATCCTGTTGAGTGGGAGATTAAACCAAAACATCTCACCCCTGAGCATCCAGCTGTGGAGGCTGTAGGATCACAGATGCCATCTGAAGCATGTGGGTCACATCACTGGCGCCGACAGTCACCTGGGCTGCCTGGAGGACCGACTCTGTATCTGTCATTTCTTCAACAACAAAAGTAGGAATCTTTTGAGGAAACGCTACAATTGTTGAAGGCCCTTTAAAGACTTGACATGTCTTACGTAAATCTGACGTCTTCATTCCATCAGTCGGGGTGATATAGAACTGGATCTTCATTGGGCTATCTAAAGCGATGAATTAAATATTAATGGAAGATAAAGATGTATGCATAACATGTTTTTACTTCTTGGTGTTGTATGTACCTTCTTTTCCAGCTATCAGACACCCAATCCTGCCATTGTTAATCATGTCACTTTGGGGGTCAGAGTCCTTTGGCAACCTGAAAGCAGAACAACTGAGCTGATTCCAATTTGTATTATTGCTGTAACAAACAATTCATTTCTCAATTGTTTTGTTTGACATGTTAAAAAGTATAAAAAGCCCATCACAACTTCCCAGAGCTCTAAGTGATGTCATTGCCATTTTATCCAAATATCAGCCAAAATCTAATATATCCAATTTACTAACATATGATGAAAAAGAAAAGCAGCAAGTCCTCAAATGTAAGAAGCTGGAGCCAGTAAATATTTGCCATATTGCTTGAAGCAATTAATCAATGATCTAGAATAGATGCCGATAAATTGTTACAATCGACAAAATCAATTAATCGACTAATCAAGTTTTTGGGTATTCTTTTGCAGCTTACTCTTAACCTGTTTTGATTTCTGGCATTGTGTACATTTGTTTTTTGGAGCTCCTTGATAATCTTTTAACTTTACATTTAGTTTATTTGCACTCTTTCCTCCTTTATACTGCGACTGCTGCACAACAGTTTCCTTTGCGATGAATAAAGTTATATCTTAAGTCACTCACCTTGGTAAATGGGATATTTGCTCCAAGTCTTTCCAGAGGCATTGCAGAGATGCAAACAATTTTAATTTACTTTCACTAAAACAAAACATTAAAAAAAAAAGACATAAAAGCTAAATGACTGCAAGAGGCCCAACATTTTAACAGTTTAATAACATTTTAAGAGTAGGTATACTTGTCTCCAGGGATATTGTACTGAGTGAAGAGGCCTGCCAACTTCCCAGAGAACTCAGCAAAATGTTTTGACCTGTGGAGAAACGGTACAATCAGCACCTAATGCAATTTATCTTTAAGTAGTCATTTAAACACCACCGTCATTCTTCATCTCGCAAGCAAAAATGTCAACATTTAAAATTTAGCATCGCTCTAATGCTTACCTCAGCGGCTGAAGAAGGGACTCACTGGGCTGCAAGACAATTAACATTTTTATTATCATCAGGAGTAAAGGGGAGTAATGTGAATGGCAGTGTAATCCACTTACAACAGGGAACCCTCCATGTGGAGCCACTTTCACCTCCTTCGCCCCACCACACGGCAGCAACACCACCTCCAGGTAGAAGAGATCGGCTGTCAGGTAGCATGTGGCCTCAGTAATGTGGAAGCCCATTCTGGGGAGGACAGAACGTGAATGTGGGAGGAAATTTGTGCCGCCACATTGTATTACAAGAGAAATTAAGCTCTGTTAAATAAAATAACATTAGACCAATAAAAGAGATCTTGTAGGGCTTTGGAGTCAAATATCACAAGTCAACCATCTACCCTTGTTGTTTGGCAATCATTTCCAGGCGAGACCTCATGGTATTCATAGAGGACACTGAAACATACAGAGGCCGACTTACTTGCAGGTAAAGTGACCCAAATGTACTATATAAAATTATTTTATATAAATATATAAAATATGAAGAATTATTTGAATATTGTTTGTTTACCAGTTACCACTTCCTGGAGCCTTTCCAGAGATCTAACCAGCGGCTGACAGGGTTTGGATTCATCTTTGGGTTTGTCCTATTGGGGGACAAAGGGAAGAAACAAACAACAATGGACCTGTTGTGTGGCAAAGTCCTTGTGTAAACAGTCTTTGGTCCTCACAGTCCATCCCATGACACCACGGCAAAGGGTAATGTTGACATGTGGACGCTTTGCACATTGGCTGCCACACCTGGGTGTGTGAAAATATTTTGCATTGCACTCAGTGCTTCGTTCTTGAGAAGCCTGGATCTAAAAAAAAATATAAAATAAAATAAAAAAAATCTTCAGTATCACTGCTGGCAGGAAACCATATGACTAGCCTCAGCTGCCTTATCCCCTTGGACCACACATCACTTCAGACCACCAAGTAATCAACCAGACTCCAGAGACTGACCACTGCCAAGCTCCGCTTTGTATTAACCCACAAGTATTATGTATCCTGCTGCTCCACCCATGGCAAATCTAAAGAAATCTAACACGCCCTCTCATTGCCTCAGCATACACGTTAGTATAGAAGTGCTAAAACACTTTAAGAGCAACTTTTCAGCCTTTTTTGTTGAGTGTAAAAGACTATGAATCTATGAAGCTTTGCATGTTTGGCCCTAAACCTGTAGCCAAATGATATACATCTGAAAGTGCATCTTCTAATGAACAGAATGTGATTGTCTTGCAAAGCAGGGCAGTTTAAACGTATAGAAACAACAGAACCTTAAAAAAACAACAACAACATCTTCTAACTGTCAGTGCACAAACTGATCCAACAACAAAGACTTGTGTGTTCCAGGATAGATGATCTCATTCTCAGTGCTTGACCACACCAGTTACTGATTTGCAGCACATCATCATGCATAGAACTAATAAAAGGGGCATACGTTCAAATAATCCTGCCAATGGGAATTTTGTGTGATCTCCATGATTTGAACTGTGTTTAAAAAAAAGAAAAAAAAAAGCGCAGTTACAGCCAACATGCTGATGCAACAGATGTAGCATTCACTGCAATTTGTCTTACCATGCATCTTCGGACAAGCTGAAAGGTTTCATTCCAGGTCTTCTCTGCAAATTTCAAGTGCAGCCCAGATATTATCGACTTCATGACTAAAGCATACAGAAAGAAGAAAAAACACTGTTTTAAAACGTCACTACAATGTTAAAACGTCAGTATATCCAGAAGCTTAATTTTGAAATGGTCTTTTCTTCCATTTTCGTCAATTTTAAAATATATCTTTGGGTTACAAATATACGTTTGTGTTTGGAGTTAATGATAAAAAAAATGTATCTATTTAAAACAAGAAAAACAACTTTAAACCAACATTAACGTTACCTGGCTCCTGAAAATCACTCTTGCTGATTTGACAAAGGGTCTCCACTTGAACAAACGTGCCAACATTTATGCGGATTATCCAATCAATTATCTTGCACGTTTAATCCACTGCCCTTATCTGTATTTCATGTTCACGAAGCGAAATAACATATTTAATAATAAATAAATAAATGTATTATTATTTATATCTGTTAAGCGATGTTTTTATAAGTGAGAAATTAATGTTACGTTCACACAAAAAGTAAAGCTGAGTGTTGTCTGGTTCTCCCATGCGGGCGGGCGTTGTCAGACGGAGCCAAGCCCACAGGACGTGCAGTCAGTCTGCTGCTAAGTCTCTGGAGGTAGCTTGTAGGGAGCTAGCCATGAGCTAACAAGTAGCTAGCTGAGTCTTCTCATCTTGCCACCATAATTCAACCTTTGTCAGACGTCGTGCCAAGGTGAACACTATTTCATTCACAGGTAGGTGATACTATTCATTCAAATGCTGCTGTTGTAACGTTAACGCTTGCGTGTTTGCTCTCTTCTTTTTTTACGATGCATAATGTAACGTTAGTTGTGATTAGCTGCTTGTTATCGCTTGCTAGCCTTTTTGACTGTGTGGCCAGCCTAGCTGTGGCTAGCGAGGATCGACCGAACATCTGTTGCTGGGTATCCGAGTTTAAAGATTTGTCTTTTAATGCGTTATCTGAGCCCTTAGCTACCTTCATGTTGAACCTCCTCAAATGTTAATTAACGTCCAGGTGACGTGAACTTGCTTGGGTTGGTTAGTTAGCTTGTTAGCCGCATCGCCCCACTGTCAACCTGCTAGGGTACCTGCTGTTGACATGTCACCAGCTAACTTGCTAATAAGTTAATATGATCATGAGAGTATGTTGCGTTGTTATTTGTAATTTCAGTCAGTTGTTGGAATAATAAAGGTAAAAGTGTCGCTTGCTGAACTAACAACATAGACCTTCAACGGTTATGATGACACGCCTAATTACAGCTACACCTAATTATGAGGTCATCATTGAAACCTATACTTGGTGTTGTCATTGTAAACATGTCTTTAAGACCTTAACTTACCTAACGTTACTTAAAATGTTGGATACTATCGACATGGATTAACAGACTACAAACTATTTGATAAGAAGAGAACTATTTCCTTACTTATGGGGGTTTTAGGTAAAAGAACATTGCCTCCTGTACTAAATAATAGTAATATTGACTTTAAGTGCATACACCCCTTTTGTTAATTTGTATAATGACCTATTGGCTGCACTCCCATCTTTATCCCTGGTCCCCAGAGGGCTGTGTGGGGCTGTGATAGGGAAAGGGCATTAACACACAGGCCATGGTATTCCCATAGTCCTCTTGAACTGTCCACTATAGGAAAGTGACCACTAAATGGCTTGCGCATATGTCAGATTTTATCCAGTCCTGTGAAAATTTAAAAAAAATACTGATGTTACCAGAAGCTCTAAAAAAAAAAAAAGAAAGTTATATTTCTTTGCTAAATGGCTTTCGCAGGTTCCTCTTAAGTTACTGGGCTTTGCCTACTGTTTGCTTATCCATATATCTTTAGTGTTTTCTCAGAGCATGCCACAAGCAGTCTTTTGCAAATGTATTTGTGGTGGTCTGATATCCAGCATGTGAAACTTGTCTGCAAAATAGCATTCCATTAAGCTCTTGATTTTTGGCGTTTTGCTGATCTATAAAATTGACCGTAATTCACCTTTTGGGCAGACCTTTTTTTCTCATAAACTTTCATGTTTGTGCAGATATCTGTTTTGTTTGGATCACCCAAATAATTTGCATCTGCAATCTGCATATTGTACAGGGAAATACTGCCATGAGTATTATTTTTCCAGCTATGACATTTTTTTTTTTTTTTGTCCTTGCAAAGAAAAAGTAAAGGGACAGTATTCACTAGCTACATTAAGGGACATATAATCTTTCTGCAGACACATAGCTGCAGGGAGGAGTGATAATGAAAAATACTGATTATGAAGCAGTTTCTAATGTATCAATCTAGTGCCAAGGGTGATTAACACATTTTATCTTGCTGTAGTCTTAACCAGGGACAGAAAATACTCCTCTGCACTACATTTATAGTGGAAAGGCAGTTTCTCTTGGTTTTATTTGATTGCTACGAGACACAGTGATGGCTTTGCAATCTAACTGCAGAAATGGGATCTAGAGCCTCGGAAATGATGATGAAACATCTTAGGATTTCTTCTCTCTTTTCTTTTTCTTTTTTTCTCCCCAGGAATTATCATTCGGCCCCCTGTTGCAGCTGGATTTTACCGTCTTCATTTCACAATCCTTCCCTCCAGCGCCACCTTGAACTTTCTACCTTTCACATTCGGATCTCCTGGTACACAGAGCCATGGCAGCTGCAAAGCCAAAAGGGCAGAACTCTCTAGCCCTTCACAAAGTGATAATGGTGGGCAGTGGAGGAGTGGGGAAATCAGCCCTGACACTCCAGTTCATGTATGACGAGGTGAGCAACTTGCATCACAACAGTCAAGTAAAATTCCCAAGTTGTTGAGGAAAGTTTCTCTTGTTTGCATAATGGATAGTCTATATCCACGACGTTCCACTAGCCGCATTGCTGCCGGAAATTCCGCCGGATCACGCTCTTTTCGCCCGGATGTCCGTTACCTTCCTCTTTCTTTGTGTTTGAATTTTAAACTCCGGTGGATTGATGAGGACTATGGTTAACTGCTCCTCAGATCTCTGCAGGGTAAATCCAGACAGCTAGCTAGACTATCTGTCCAATCTGAGTTTTCTGTTGCACGACTAAAACGTCCTCTGAACGTACACAGGTTCCACCAAAACAAGTTCCTTCCCAAGGCTATTTTGCAGCGGCTCTGTCGGGCACCTAGCGCCACCCAAGACAATTGTGATTGGTTTAAAGAAATGCCAATAAACCAGAGCACGTTTTTCTCCCATCCCGGAATGCTGTGTGGACTCGCCAGACCCTCCTCCGCAGCGCTGTGGAGGAAGGTCTGTCAAAGCGAGACTATATATTGGATGAATAAGTTGACCACAGTTGTTAACATGTTTCCCTCTCCATAGTTTGTTGAAGACTATGAGCCCACCAAAGCAGACAGCTACAGGAAGAAAGTGGTGCTGGACGGAGAGGAGGTACAGATTGACATCCTCGACACAGCTGGACAAGAGGACTATGCAGCCATCCGGGATAACTACTTCCGCAGCGGCGAGGGTTTTCTCTGTGTGTTCTCCATCACTGAGCTGGAATCATTTGCAGCAACAGTAGACTTCAGGTCCGGCGGCATAACGATATTTGAACGAGACAGTTTTTCATCCGTTAGAATTTATTGACAGTGACTATTAGGTAGGGTTGGGTACCGAAACGCGGTGCCAATAGGGCACCGGTGCCGATGTAAACGGTAGTAACGAGACCGAATAAGAACGAAAATTTCGGTGCCTCATTTTGGTGCCTGACTTTACACTACACTCGACAGCAGGTAACGTTAGCCTACCTTTAGCTAGCAGCTGGATTAAACATGGTTAAAATGCTGACAGCTAACATTAAACAGTGTAAAGTGTGACTGTATTTCCCTGTAGAGGATTCCAACAGCGGGACGTAACAGTCTGCTCTGCAGCGCAGCAACTGCCGTTGTCGGAATTAAACACAGACGGTGCGTTCACTTAAAACAGGTAGCCTCGTGGTGCATTCAAAGTTATTGTAAAATACCCTTTTCCCATCTGGTGGTTGTTTTTGTTGTTCAACAGCAATTTACTGGTGAAATGAGTTATTGTTATAAGTTACAGTTATTACATTGTAAGATTAAATCTTTAATTTTGACCATATGGCCTTAACAATAAACAAGCTGTTCTTTAATGTCGCCGACTGTTTAGTACCCTTCTTTGTTTTCTTCTTTTTTTTTTTTTTACTTTATTAAAAAGTATCGGTTCAGGCACCGTTTTAAAAGAATCTCTTTAGCACTGGTATCGGAAAACACCCAAACGATACCCAACCCTACTATTAGGTATCTTTCCCCTGCTAAAATACGTAGACAACGTATGCTGTTTTGACATTTTGGAACACCATTAAAGACAACTGTATTTTACTACAAGTTTACCTCATTTACTTTAGTAAGCAGTCTGTTTATTTACATGATTCATGGCTGAATGACATTTCTTTATTTATTTTTTTCAGAGAGCAGATTCTGCGAGTGAAGGAGGATGAGAACGTGCCCTTTCTCTTGGTTGGTAACAAGTCCGATTTGGACGACCGACGGCAGGTCAGCGCAGACGAGGCGAAGGCACGTGCTGAGCAGTGGGGCGTGTGCTATGTGGAGACCTCTGCCAAAACCCGTGCCAATGTTGACAAGGTATGCCGAACTGGCTAAGTTTACATCGTCGACGTTGAGCAAACGTGAACCCCTTATTGTTTGTTTCAACAGGTGTTCTTTGACCTGATGAGAGAGATCCGGGCGAGGAAAATGGAGGACAGCAAAGAGAAGAATGGCAAGAAGAAAAGCAAAAGTTTGGCCAAGAGAATTAGAGAGAGATGCTGCATTTTATAGTAGAAACGGCAAGCAGGATGACTGCTTATGTACATATACATTTCTCAGACTTTTGCATTTATTTTGTGCCCATACCTGACCATGACTTTCTGTTCCTGGCTAACAGGACATCTGACCGTGTGTCAGGGAGTAGTAAGGTGGCACTCCATATAACTTTTTATGTGCTGACACTCCAAATAATTTATGTACTTTCTCTCTTACTCTGACCACATTACAGAGTTTAATAGATGGATGGTGTTAAATTTAAGCCTAAGCTTGACAAGAGGCTAAGCCCTGAAATGTTACAAAACCTTTCATTGTAAAGTTCAATGTGTATAATATAGTCAGACAACTGTGCAGTTTAAAAGAAAAGATTAAGTGTCAGAGCCAAGGTTTTAAAATTGGAACTGGAGCTTGGGTAGGAAATGTACAGTAAGTGAACAGACTCAGCAGTGTAGTGTCAACCCATTCATCAAGTGCCACCAAGAAAATGTACGTTGCACTGGTGAATCTATGAAGCATTTTAATTGAAGAATTGTTATGAAGAGCCGGGATTTTATGCCATTTCTATTTGTTGTTTTACACCTCAATTTTGCCACCTGGTAAGGTTCTGAACACTTATTATTTATCTGTGAAGTCTAACTTTTTCCTTTCTTTTCTTGTCCTCCTATCATATCCTTTGATGTAATTTAAGAGCACTAATGTTTCCATTTTCTTTCCTCTTTGCGTCACTTTGTTGAGCCCTCTCAGATGCACACACAGCATTAATCACTACGTTTAAATCTGTGAGGGATTTTACAACACTTGAACCTTTTTCAATTATAACATTTCAGAAGTTTTACCTCACTCGGCCAATGACTCTCATTGCCCTTTTTGTTGTTGTTGCGACAAAGGAATCCCTGGTGCTCTGATAAAAGGCGATTCCATAACCATACATCCTTTCCATGCTGTTTTTAAACGCATCTTACAGTTGATAGAATAAATTGCTAAACAACATGTAAAGATTTATTTAGCCAATTTTACTTTTCCTAACACAGACTTTTAATCACCAACCTTGTAGTCCCCTATTTTTTTTTTTTTTTTTTCACTTAAATGTATATTTTAAAAGTGACTCAACTGGAAATAAAATAATGGATAGATGCATTTTAAGTAATTTAAAAATCAAAAATGAATGCAGACTTTGCTCCTCGTGCAGTAGTTTTACAGGCAGGTAAGGATTGAAGCAGTGTAAACAAATTGGCAAAATGACCCAGCTATAAATGATTAACAGCTAAATTGCATAGACCAAACCCCCCCATTCTCTTAGTTCCCTTTATGATTGAGCCACTCTTTTTTTCTTTTAACTTATTTTAAATAACTTTTTTTTTTTTTAAAGTCAGACCACCTTCCAGAGGTTATTACCATGGTTCACTCTGACCCAGTTTAAAGAGTAAATGTACATTAACAGCAACAGCTCACATATTACATAAAAGGATTTCCTCAACCAATAGGATGCCCGACACTGCAGTCTATGCAAAATAAAATCATTGTTGTAAATGCAAAGAGAAAGAGAATATGAAACTTGGAAACAAATCAAAACAGTGTCCGTGAGTGCACTCAACGCTTGAATTCAGATGATCTGAACCCAGCTCAGAAAACCCAACATCATTCAAACATCGTGAACTGTTTTACTTAAAGGTGCAGTAGGTAAGCCTTATAAAACTAACTTTCTGTCATATTTGCTGAAACTGACCTTATGTTCCAGTAGAACTACATGAAGCAGGTAATTAAAAAAAAAATCTGGCTCCACCTACAGCCTGTAGTGGGATTTGCAAAAATCCACCGCTCCCTGTTCAGATGCACCAATCAGGGCCAGGGGGGTGTCTAACTGCATATCAATCATGTACTAACAGAGTGAAAAGTGAATTTCTCTTATTCATTCTCCCTTGGGGGGGAGGGGCTTAGGAGACCGTTTTGGGCTAAGTTCTGGATCTTCGCAATCCTACCTAACGGCACCTTTAACATGGTCTCGTTGATTCCCCGAGTTAATACATAAACACTAAATAATTCCCGGCTTTGTTTGTCACATATTTCAGTGTGTTAATTGTACAAAAAAAACACAGTAATGCAAAACATGTCTGTCTGGTATTTCTTGCTAACTGAAAAGCACACAGTAGAGAGAGTTAGAGTTTAAAGATATGTGCGGCAGACCCAAAATGTTTGGAACTCATGGCATCAGAATGTTTAGAAAGTAGTTTTGGGTGAATATTTTTTTAAGGGCTAACCTCCAGTACACCGTACCATGAAACACACCTGAAAGTTAAAGTGGCAGGCACTTAAATCTTGTTATGGCATACCTTCCTCAGCTTACGGCCATTACATTAACTGCTGTGTGTCTTCATCGTTGAGGATTGCAGAAGCTATGCTTAAAGTGACCACCACAGTGCTTGCTATACTGTTAACATTGCCGTAACACAGGCTATTATTGTTTCAGTGCTTTTTTTCAGAAGAAGAAAATATTCATAATTCTATTCTTTGTCTTCGTGTTAATAGACTTGATGACCCAAATATGTTCAGTGGGATTTAAGAGGTGATACTAAAACAGATATTTGTGGGAAAGCTAACTGTCCTCAAATAACTTGTTTTGCCTTTTATATAAATACCCTTGGAATAAAGAACAGACATCTATGTCTTTGATTGGATGGTTGTATGTATGCCATCAATTAAATGGTTCCTTCATGTTTACTTACTTTGAACATGTACATAGTCACTAATGTAGCCTATCTGTTAGTGAATGCCAGAGGTGACGCTTACATTTCAATTCATTTTTTTTTTTGTGTGAGTTATTTGGAAATGGCAAATAAAGTGGATATTACTAATAACATTTTCCAAATGTATTCAGATATTCTTTGTGTGGAAATGTATGTCTTGCCTTGAGTTATTACACTGAGCAGGCAAAAGGTTCCTCTGGGACTTTGGACATGTTGCTGCTCATATTTCTGTGAACACACTGAGTTCCACGACCTGCGAACCCTGACCTTTTTTATTGATCCGATGAAGAAAGAAAGAAGTGCCTACAGTAGCACTACTAACACTATCCAAGCAGTGAATTCTCAGATATATCTTTTTACTCTATTATGTAATTTTCTTATGACTTCACCTCAAACTTGTCATGTTTGTAGGCAGGTTTTACAGCAACATTTGACTGCATCAAATTGTTGTTGCACATTATAATACATGCGCAAGCACAAACAGCCCATATATTCTTTGTGCTGCAAATATGTTTATCCTAATGCTCGGTTATGCCAATGTCATGGAGGAAGACAAGGGGAATATTGATTTACCATAGTACAGAAATGGATATGTTGCAGTTGGTGTATGCCGTTTTATAACAGTGGAACTTGAATGTTAAAAAAATAGCATTTAGTGCACAATGCAGACTACTGATGACTTTTTTTTCATTAGAGTGAAATCAGTGTATACCTGGTAACATGAACACAGATTTATAACATATTTTCCAGATAATGGGGGAATCAATTACAGTTTTAGTATTTTCCCTGCAGTATAATAGTATTGTATATAGCATATATGATGTTTATGGGATAATCAATGTAATAATCTAATCTAATGTCTGAAAAGCCAGTTTTTGAACGATCTCATATGTGGTTCATGGTCAATAAGACGCTACCTTTCGTTTAAATTGAAACATTGTTTTTGAAATGTTTACCTTGTGTTATATTTTGAAAGTAGGGGTTTTAGTAAAAGGGAGACATTTAAACTCAATCTAAAAAGGGGAACAAAATGGAAGGAGCAAGTAACAACAAGCAGGCTGACAGTAACTTTAATAGCATGTGGTTATTTTTTTTCAACCTTTATTTATTCATGGAAGGTTCACTGAGAGGCAACCTCTCTTTTGCAGGAACGCTCTGATTACATTCACAAAGTTGCACACATTCATACCTGGAAGCTGCCCAGTACAACCACAGTCTGATCTGCTGGCCATTGAGCAGCTCCACTGGAGCAGTTGGAAGTTAAGAGCCTTGCTCAAGGGCACCTCAGTGGTGGTAATGAGGGAGGGGACAAGCGCTGCTCTTTCACTTTCCCCACCCAAATTGTTATCCTGTTGGTCTGGGGATTGAACCACCAACCACCTGGTCACAAGCTCGCTCCTCTAACATTTAGGCCACCACAGTACCCCAAACAACCCAGAATTATGACCCAACATAATCAACCCAACAATGTGTTTACAGAAACAAACCAGCACTTTTTTGTGTGTACTGGAAACTAACATAATAACAGCATATGCTTGTTAGTTGCAGGAAATATGTATCAGAGAGAGAGGACATGTTGGAAGAAATGAAACGATTTTGGATAACAGGAGCGGAAGATGGCAGTAGTGCAAGAGCTGCCATTAAAGAAGAAGAAATTCTTTTTTTTACTGTTAAATATATATATATAAATATATTTAACACAAGTACTTAAATAGTATTTAATACAACTGGCCATACCAGAAGTGCATACACAAATAGAAGTTGAATAGTCTTAATTAACTTTTTATTTTTAATATGTTTTATAATGTTGCCATATTGATGCAGTTCTTGATAAAAAAAAAAAATCCAAAGTTTGATTTGGCGTCCGTCCATTTCTTCTTGTGAATGTAGAATTTTCACAATAACAAAATTAACTGTACAAAAAAATGACATTTTTCAAAGAATGTCTTTATCCTGAAATTGAATTGTTTGTCCAGTTTCCTTCTTATCAAACATCACTCCGAAATATTCTGGTAGACATCTAAACGTGGATAAAACAAATGACAAAGAGGAAAATGTAGGGGTATCCCTTGGCGTGACGTAACTGCTGATCTTGATTACGCAAACGGGTATCATTGGTTGACACCGACGCACAAGGCCTGTAGTTTGAAAGCTGTCTAGGCCCTGGCGGGTTGTACCATTTTAGCCAAATTGCGAACAAAGTTACAATATTTTGAAAGAAATTCAAGGAATTGTGGAGCCATTTTAGTCGGAAACACGTTTGCTACCTTTGGACCATGCGGTAGTATGAGGGAGCAACAACCTGGAGGGACACGTGAAAGCGGACGTGTTTTTGAACTGCATTGTTATATTGCATCTTGACTGAGTTCCATTGAACTCCACGCAAAGGTGAAAAGAAAGCTAGCTGGCTAATGTGATAGCGGCTAGCTGGCTAGCTGGCGGCGGCTATCCAACCAACGTGCTATTCACTTCCTTGTTGCACACTGGAGTGTGATGGAAGGCGAGAAGAAGTTTGTGAGAAGGAGACGGACTTTTTTTACTTCCACTTTAACACAATCTTGTTAATGGATTTACATGATTGCACGAACGGCAACCTTACAGAAGAACTGGATTTCAAATTTGGAGGGGCTTTGGGCCTGTGCTTTGACCATGAATGCGACTGTCTAGCTGGAAACAGTTAGCTAGCTATTAGAGGCTAACGTTAGCTGGCTAAACTGACTACCATTAGCTAGCTAGATACCACATCTGGGAGATTTCCGTCCTGGAGTACAATGGTTGAGTACCGACTGACTCTATAACTAAACACCATATTGTGGATTTTATGCGACGAGATCTACAGGCACAAAGTCTCATAGAAATAACTACTGTCGGGGGTAACTTGGGTGAACCTGTAACGAGCTAGCTTTGTAATGCTAATGTTAAGCTTGTGATTTAGCTATTTAGCTGGCTGTCTTAATTGTGGATTTGCTGTTGCTAACTAGCCTGTCACACAGCTAGCCCAATGTTTTGTTCCACGACACAACAAGGAACATAGGTAAAGTATATAAGGATTATTCTCAACGTAGGTATAGGGTTTATTCAGTAGATAGATGCCTAATTCAGAGGTGCTTCGCGAGGGTCGGGGACGGAGCCCCTCTGCACAGAGAAATGCTAACAGACAGGACAGGCGTAGTAAACCAGGGAGCGGTGCCGCTGCCGCTGCTCAGCGAGACAGACACCGTGAGAAGAGGCGCTCATCGGCTTCTAGGAGAAAGAAACGCAGACAGGCCAAGGGAAGAGACTTGTGGCATACCGGGACAACAGGAGACCCTGACAATGACCGAAAAGGCACTTTTGATAAGGACGCAGACCTTCGGACATTGGTGGAGTATGATGACGTGAGCTCCCAGTCAGAGCGATTTTCTGGGAGCCCCTCTCCTAAACTTGACCCCCATGCTGACAGGCTCTCAGTGGACCGACTAAGCGATGTTGACTTTGGTGACTATAATGGACCAGCATCCCCAGACAGAAGTCACCCGAGAGACCGGGAGGCAGTGTGCATCAGCAAGGATGAACAAACAAGGGGGCCATCTGAGAGAAGCAAGCAAGAGAAGGAGCCAGGCAGGAAAAAGGACCACCAGAGCCGTGAGAGAGACTCCTCAAAAGCTAGGAGTGGAGGCAGCCTTAGTGGCTCTAAAAATCACAGAGACACTACACGGAGCAATGACAGAAACGGTAAAAGGACATCTACATCTCAGTCCTTACAATCTGCAGATAAAAGGGATTCAAAAAAGCAAAGTAAGACAAGATCTGATAAAGAGCCCCCATCTGCCTACAGAGATGCTCCACAATCTTACAGAGATGACCGTGAAGACCTCAGGACATACAGGAGAAGTCCTGGTTTCAAAGCAGAAAGTCCCTATGGGACATCATATTCATATAACTACCAGTCTCCTGGTGGTTATAACCAGTTAGTATCTAGAAGAAGTCCAACTTATGGGAGCAAAAGACTCTCTCCCAGTTCCACATATTACAGCCGGGATGTAGATGGGTATGGGGCATACGGTATGCCAAAGTCACCCAGTTCATACTCCAGCAACAAAAGGAAGCGATCCCCAGCGAGCCCAGCAACCTGGCGCAGGTCCCCAAGTTATGGCCGACACAGTCCATATGAACAAGGAGAGGTCAGTTCAAGTCCTTATGGAAACCGCAAGAGATCACGAAGTCCATACAGAAAGTCCCTGAGCCCAAGTCCAGATGTCAGGTGAGCTTTTATATAGCAGCTAATAGTATGATGTATTTCATTTGTTGGCTGTAGTGTAATTTTGTGGTGTATTTTTATGATGCCTTTTCTACAGACTTGATTGTTTAGGCTTATGTGGAATTTTGTTTGTTTGACTCGTTGGACATTGGCTCTCCACAACAGGGGTTGTAGATTTGTACAGTTTGAAATAATAGTGCAACCCAAGCAAGGACAAAGTTGTAACTTTTATTATTGAGGCCTTATGTTTTCTCTCAATATTTGCTGGATTACCTATGCCTTTCCAAAACCCTTTGCCAGACTGTGAGAGTGAGAGAAGAAGTCCTGCATGTAACATTGGTGTTATAACTCATTTTATGTGTTATGTCTCCAAATTTAGATATCCACTATGTTTCTATCTCATGCAAGTAAAATAACGGTCCCATGAAGTTTGTAATGTTGGAACAAAATCTAAAAAGGTGTCCTTGTTTGTTTTTTTGTTTTTTTTCAGGCGATCTGCTCGGTCACGCAGCAGAAGTCCATATTCATCCACAAGGCATTCACGTTCTCGCAGCCGTCACCGCCACTCTCGCTCCCGCAGTCGCCCCTCTAGCCTCTCACCAAGCACGCTCACCTTCAAAACCAGTCTTGCTGCTGAACTCAGTAAGCAGAAAAAAGGCTAAAGCTGCAGAAGCAGCTGCCAAGGCCAAGAACTCCAGCAACACATCTACTCCAACCAAGGGTTCCTTATCTGCTCATCAACCCAGCCCAAAGTCCAATCACGCATCCCGAAAGGGCCGCCCTCCCTCTCCACCACAACCAGAGAAAGGTCCCAGAACTCCCACATCGAGCCAGCCCCAGTCCCCCTCTGACAGGTCGTCCAAGAGGACCACTGAGCACCAGACCAGCAAGGACAGAGATGGAAAAAGGAAAGATGACTCTTTACACCGGGACAAAAGGAAAGCACCAGCACCTGGACTGAGCAAAGACAAGGAACGAGCCACTGGTCCACTCATTTCTACTCTGCCATCCCTACCATTGCCCCAAACAGTTCTTGAGCACATGAATAAAGGAGAAAGGTATGGGTGTGTTGTTGTGCCAATTGACCTAGAATTCTTACCCACCTTTTTTTATTCTTGATTGTTAAGACTTACTCACTCTGTTTCTCCTGCATTTTTCTACTATCAGCTTGAAGGACAGCTTGCTCTCAGGGAAGAAAAAGTCAGAGAGAAAGGCCCGTCAGCTTCTTACCGACTTGCCTCTTCCCCCTGAACTTCCTGGTGGCACGTCTTCCCCGCACAGCCCACCCGACGACAAAAAGTCCCAAACAGTTCGCCGAAGACCTAAGTATGTTACCTGGCATTTAGTGCTATATCCTCTTTTGCTATTGTTTGCTGCACTTTGCTTTCACTGAAATATTTTCTTTTTATTTCCAGAATTTGTGGCCCAAGATACGGCGAGATTAAGGAAACGGAGATAGATTGGGGCAAACGCTGTGTGGACAAGTTTGAAATCATTGGAATCACAGGAGAAGGCACCTACGGTCAGGTGTACAAAGCTAAAGACAAAGACACTGGTGAGTGTTTTGAAGATATAGGTTCATTCCTAACGCCTCATCAACATTGTAAACATAGATCCATTCTCAGTGTTCTGTTGAGGTGAAATAAAGGTTGATGATGACGATGATCTCTTATTTCGAATGTTCTCTGTGAGATGCAAGTGGTCATAGATGGGAATCTGTTTAGGGTGAGACCAGCTTGTGATGTCGTCTTGAAACACTGTTCTTGTTTCTGTGTCGTAGCTGAAATGGTGGCTTTGAAAAAAGTTCGGCTGGACAATGAAAAGGAGGGTTTCCCGATCACAGCCATCCGAGAGATTAAGATTTTGCGACAACTCAACCACAAGAGCATCATAAACATGAAGGAGATCGTCACAGACAAGGAAGATGCTCTAGACTTCAAGAATGATAAAGGTACATTATGTTTTCACTCTGCAGTGGCTCTATGCCTGCCACACAACAGTGATCTGTTTACATACATGGTCTTTTTTTTATTTATTTTTTTATGACTACATTTTTTTTTTTTTTCTCATCTCAGGTGCTTTCTATCTCGTATTTGAATACATGGACCACGACCTGATGGGTTTGCTCGAGTCTGGCCTGGTCCATTTCAACGAGAGCCACATTAAGTCTTTCATGCGACAGTTGCTGGAGGGCCTTGATTACTGCCACAAGAAGAACTTTCTGCACAGAGACATCAAGTGCTCCAATATTCTGCTCAATAACAAGTGAGTCCTCTATACATCTTATGTTTCATTACGTGGTCACGCACGTTTTCCCGACTACATTTAATTAAGATTTTTCCCCCTCCTATTCAGAGGTCAAATAAAGCTTGCAGACTTTGGTCTTGCGCGGCTGTATAACTCTGAAGAGAGGTGAGTATCCTATGTTTTTGGTAAATATACACCACACCTGTTAAACTGTCTCGCCCTCACAATTGTTTGAAGGCTGAATAAACTACTACTAGCATTTTCACTCGTGTGTGATAATACTAACATCTCTTGTCTTTTCTTCTCATTTTCAGTCGTCCATACACCAATAAAGTGATTACACTATGGTACCGTCCGCCAGAGTTACTTCTGGGAGAGGAGAGGTACACGCCGGCTATAGATGTGTGGAGCTGCGGGTAAGAGCAGGACGGATATTGACTCAAGTCTAATTACTGTATGTCACTGCCTATCTGCCCCGTCGGTATTGTTTTCTGTTACTTATAATGATGAATTGTATTTTGTTTTGTCTCTCACAGATGCATTCTTGGAGAGCTGTTCACAAAGAAACCAATTTTTCAAGCTAATCAGGAACTTGCCCAGTTAGAGCTTATCAGGTAAGTTTAGGCTAAATCCCGTTCAATGTTAATGTCTGACATTTAGATTTGGTTGTGAGCTCTAGAGTTGGTTCCCACATAGTGCTGCACCCACTTGAGCCAGACACAAACTGGGAGTGGGTTTCAGCTATCTAAAACAGGAAGAGAAAGCTGTACTCATTTTTTCCACTGATCGTCTCAATCGACCATAAAGCTACGCAACCACATGATGTTTTGATTAACGGGCCTCACTTGTTTTGTTATGACTGCCCTTGTTTGGAGGAAAGGTGAAGGTAGTGATTAATCTAGTAGAGGCAGCCCGCCTCTCCTGCCGGAAACCCTGAACGTTTGCAAAGATCTTATTTTGCTGTGAGCTATGCGCGGCATAACATGGAAGAAACATTTTTTTTTCCACTTGTTCTGACATTTACTTTAATCACTTTGTTCATCACTTTGCAAGGTACAGCATTGGTGGTAGTGAGGGAGAAGTGGAAATTAGCTCCAGTGAAGGCGAATGTGACTTTAAAGCAACAAGTCAGGCTAGTTCTCTGGGTGTTGTCATGAAGTCATTTGGAGGTAAGTCATGTGAACAAATTAGGACACCCATGCTAAAAAGAGGAATAAAAAAAATCATCTTTTGGAAATTCATCTTAATGCCTTAATTAAAACAAATGAGGAAAATTCTAACCTTTAAGGACACCAATTTTCTTTGTGAATGAATAATGTATCGTAAATAAATAAATGTTCTTCCTTAAAATACACCCCATGGCATGAAGTACTTTTCATAAAAATCATATCTCAATGCAAATTAAACCAGCTGTTAGGCTAACTGAAATAGATCCGTGCCAATCTCTAGGTATGGTGAACGGTATGTGATGATGTGGGGCTATTTTAATTCCAAAGGCCAAGGGAACGTTATCAGGATGCATAGTATCCTGGATCCATGAAATATCTGGCCTTTAAAAATAAACATCTGCCTGCCTCTATGGGAATTTAACATAGGGGTGTGCTTACTTATGCCCCCTGTATTTTAAGGAAGAACATTTATTTATTTACGCTACATTATTCATTCACAAAGAAAATTGGTGTCCTTAAAGATTGGATTTTTCCTCTTCTTTTTTTTTTTTTTTAGGCATTAAGATCAATTCCCTAAAGATGATTTTTTTTATTCCTCTTTTTAGTCAACTTTAGCGTGGGTGGCCTAAGTTGTTCACATGACTGTATGTAGGAAGTCACCATTGCCTGTTATGCCCACACATTGCTGAGTTCTGCTTAAATAAATGAATTTGTCTTTTAGCCGAATATGTGGCAGCCCTTGCCCTGCTGTCTGGCCAGATGTAATAAAACTTCCCTTCTTCAACACCATGAAGCCAAAGAAACAGTACAGGAGACGGCTACGAGAGGAGTATGCTTTGTAAGTTCATGTGTATGGTGTCAAATTGAATATGTGAAGATTGGACAGTGCATTGTACTGAAATCTTGTGCTTCTGTTGTTGTCGTCCAGCATCCCTCCGTCTGCCCTGGACTTGTTTGACCACATGTTAAACTTGGACCCCAGTAAACGCTGTACAGCTGAACAAGCGCTGGGCAGCGAGTTCCTCAAGGACGTGGACCCAGACAAGATGCCCCCGCCAGAGTATGTTTTGCGTCATGTCGCATCAACATGTTTGGTCTGGTTTACCAGCATTTACAATGTTAACCATTTCCATCTCTCCAGTCTTCCACTGTGGCAGGACTGTCACGAGCTGTGGAGTAAGAAACGCCGGCGGCAGAAGCAGATGCCGGAGGAAGTGGCAGCCCCGAAGGCGCCCCGTAAAGAGCTGGGCCTTGACGACAGCCGCAGTAACACTCCCCAGGGCTTCCCTGCTCCTGGAGGTATTAAAGCTCAGAATGTGGCTGCTTCCGCGCTGCTGGGTGAGTTTCACTACTGTTTGTATTTGTACTTTGTAGGGGTGGTACGGTTCATGAAAAAACATCCGAACCGTTCGGTTCGCTTGTCTCGGTTCGGAGCGTGTGCGCGTCGCACGGGTCTTCAGTACACTGTTAATGTGCACTACGCACTTACTGCCGTAGTGCCCACTTTCGACACCCATGTTAAAACACTTACCGGAAATGACGAGCGGGATGAGCGTGACGAACGCAACACATGGCAGCTGATTGGACGAACGCGTCACGTGGGTCTTGCTGCTCCCAAATTTCAAAACCGACTCTAATGGCGTCTCGTTCTGAATACAATCTCGTATTTTACGAAAATAGTTCACCGAACCGTGTTTCTGAAAACATTTTAAGCGAGAAATAGGCCATACAGTTGCTGAATCTGTCTGTTTTTTTTTATCGACAAAGGTCAGTTTAAAAGATTTTGAGATGCGCAAAAGATGCGCCAGCGTCGTATAAGTCTGGTGTGTGGGAACATTTTGCTATTGTTACCTATGATGACAGCGGTAGAACTGCAGCTGTGTGCAAGCATTGTGCAACATGCATTCAATATGCTAATTTTAGCTGTATATCATATGCTGAAGTATATTTCTGTAGTGTTAAAGATTAAAAGAAAATTAACAAGAATCGAAAACCGTGATACGAACCGAACCACCCCTTGTACTTTGTGTCTTATTGTTAGCTTGTCAGTCACTGGTAAATAACTTTGCATTGCACTTACTGATATTAGTATGATGCAATGCATCCAAAACAAGTACAACACTTATAATATAACACTTATTAATACCTGATAGGTCAGCCTTAAAGGTCATAAAAGCTTGACAATAATAATTAGTCCATAATACTCATTCATTCCTTTACTCACTTAGTTAGTCTGTCTTTCCCATATCTTCTGAAGGACATACGTCTTTGGGGAATATGTGCACAGACAACACACTGAACCGAGCTCCTTTAGTCAGTACGCGCTTTCTACAATACTGAACTGTGTAGTATTCTTCAGACCTATGACTCTGTTGGTCCTTGTTCTAGTCATGACCCGGCTTGGTCAGCTGGACCAGTAGTCTGACTGGTCTAACTTGTTTTCATGCATACATTTCATGTCACATGGCAGAGTTATTGTGCGATTTTTTTTAAAATTTTTTTTAAAGAGTCATTGTAATTGGCATTAAAAGCTCTTGAAAACTATTACGACTCATTGTGATATACAGTACGGCTTTCAGTCGACTGCTCCAGAACAAAAAGTTAGTAAAATAAACCTTGACTTCAGAATATTTCATCCCGGCTGTGGTTATCCAAGGTTAGGAATGCATCTTTGAATGTATCTTCTGTCTTCTTACAGACCCAAAGGGTCCAAACTCCCAGTTAACCCAGGAGCAGCTAGCGGTCCTCCTGAACTTCCTCGGCCAGCCCAAGAGTTCGGTCAACACGGCCCAGTTGGTCCAGTCCATGGGCACGAAGGTCAATCAGGAAACTTTACAGCAGCTCTCCAAAGCCCTGGCTCCCTCTGACCCAGCTGAGCCTCCTCCTCAACCCACGCCTGCCAAGCCTCCCCAGCCTGCTGCTCCTGCAGGAGTGCCCCGTACGCCCCCAATGCCCAAGCCTCCGTCACCCCCCATGTCGGCAGCGTCGGGTATTCCAGAAGGGGAGGCCGCAGCTGCCACGCAGACAGCCATGACGATGCTGCTGGCCCAGCTCCTCCAGGCTCAGCAGGCCCAGAGGCAGGAGCCGAGTGATGGCGGGGAAGGGGCGGAGAGCACCAACCCTGCAGGAGGAGCACCAGGGGGGCAGCCTCTACCTCCCGAGGTCAAACAGCCTCCAGCGCCCAGCCCAGTCTCTCCAGGTAACCCTTCTTCTGTTTAATCTTTTCAGTGTGAAACAGCTGGACATAGAGTGGAATATCTAGTTCCGCTTGCGGCCCTGCGAGTCATTTTTGTTTTCAAAAGGTTTTTAACCACGTGTCGATAACAGAATTGTTAACGACCATAAAGAACACGGGTTTACCAGATGTGGAGTACCAGTGAGGTACATTAGGATCAAAGTCCTGGTGCAAAATAAGAAATGAACACTTTTCCCCAAACCATATATTAAAGCGCCCATATTATGAAAAAAAATCACTTTTTCTGGGATTTGGGATGTTATTTTGTGTCTCTGGTGCTTCCACACGCATACAAACTTGGATGTCCACCTCCATGCTGTTTTGAGTGAGATACGGGTTTCTGAATGTACCTTGCCTTCAGTCTCCGGGTGAGCTGTTCAAAATCTGCAGGGTTTTCTACGTCAGTAGCCGAGACGAGGTGGCTAACCGTAGCATGCTAGCTCGTTCTCAATGGCAAAACACTGCTACAACACACACTTGTTCACCATAATCTACAAAAGAGCTACTTACATGTCCCTGTTCTGCAGGTATTCCACGCAAAGTTGGAAGTGCGCCCTCAATTAGACTGAGTCTCCCGGCACATCCTGCCTTCTACTGACCGAAGTTGTAGAAACAAACCGCTAGCTGATGTGATCCTTACCTAGCTACTGCGCATGTGCGCCTCCCAACAAAGATGGTATAGAAGTGAGATGCCTCACTCTGTAGCTAAAACGGAGAGCTCAACACACAGGGTGAAAGGAGGAGCTGCAGTACAACAAAAATATGGTGTTTTTTGAAAATTAAACCATGTAAACCTATTCTGGTACAACCTCTAAATACAATTATGAACCTGAAAATGAGCACAATATGGGCACTTTAAGACTTGGATAAGAAGTAAGGAAATTCACATTACAGCAGCACAAGATAGTCTTAATTAAATAAATAACATTATAAGAAATACATTTAAGTACTTACAGTACATTATATAGTAGTATATTATGTTGTAATGTCTTGTCTTTCAGTGTCTGAAGTTGGTGGAGTGTCCATCCTGCCCCCAGACCAGAGGCCGCCTGAGCCTCCAGAGCCACCTCCACATGCCGATCTGGACTACCGGCAGCCTCCACTTGAACCCAAGACTGGCCACGCGCCACCTATTGCATCTGCAGGTGGAGGTGATGGAGGGAGACCCCCAGAGCCAGACTACCCGCCTCTCCCTACTGCAGAGGGGCCTGGATACGGCGGTGACTACATCCATCCACCTCCTCCACCCTTCACTCCTGCAGGGTTTGGGGACGGTTACATGGGTCACATGTTAGGTGGAGGCCTGCCACCTCACGCTCTGAGAGAAGTGTTTGGCGGACCTGGCCAGGCTGCCAGCTCGTCGTCTGCTGCAGGCGCTTTGGCCCCGGCCCATTCAGACCCCTATCCTCCAGGCACTGGAGCCACTGGACCCAGCAGCATGGTGTTCACTGGGGACAAGGACCACCGTTTTAAGTACAATCACAGCCCCTTACCCGTGGAGGGACAGCCCAACCCCAGTGCTATCCACCTGTACAACCACGCTATGGCTAGAAAGGATGGTGGACCTCCTCCCCCACCCATCCCAGCGCCAGGACAACCCTGGGGTTCCCCTTCCCAAGTCGGGGCTCCACCACTACCCCTCGGCTTTGTCCCACATGTGAACTCAACAGCAACACTCAGAGGACGAGGCCTGCCTTTCTGAACGACTGGAAATGGGGGTTTGTGACAATGGACAAAATGCTAGAGGACTCAGTTTTGAGCCTGAAGCCTCTCAGGCCAGATCAGAGAGATCTGGAGATGCACACTCAGTTTGTAATAACTTAAATCTGTGTAAGGCATTGTATTCCTCCTCAGTCTGGAATGTGGAGTACGTTGCAGAAGGACAGCCCGATAACACTTGGAGGAGCTTTTCTTGCTCATACCATTTTCCTATTTTTTTGTAATCTATTCTGCTGTCTTTTAAATTAAACTTTTACCTTTTATTGAGTGTACATTTATCAGGCTGGGTACATTTTAAATCTCTACCTTAGCCTTTCTGTAATTGCTCCAGGGCAGACTAGTATTAATGTTTTGCACTACTGATTGAAGTAGGCGGAAACTATTTTAGTGATGAAAGGAAATGGATGATGTGCTTTATCTGCACAATTAGGAATATGACCAGTAATGTAGTGTCCTCTTTTTATTATGGCCATGATTATGTAAATGGTGCAGTTGATTGGGTTGATGGTGTAGGTATCAGCACAGGGAGCTATTTGAAGAAAAAGGACTGTTAGTTCCAGACAGACTGGTAGCACTTGGATGACAAATCAGATCTGATTTCATGGAGAAAAGGCGGTTTTGACTTTAAATTCCACATGCCTTTTTGCCAATAGGTGTTCATAATCATGAGCAAAACAAAAACACACATAACCCAAGTTCAAAACGTCTTTATTTTTTTTTTTTTTTACTAAAATGATTTTGTCCCCCTCCCTGCTCCTTTGGCAAATGTTTATTAAAGAAATGCCAAGAATGTGTTGTCTGTCTAATTACTACAAGGATTGTTATTGAAATTCTCAGTAACATGTATTGTAAATGACCACTGGTAGATGTGGTGACTTCAAATTTCACACCACTGGATGGCAGTGTGCTCTCAAATAACACTACTCACACACTGTACCTGCAGTGTGCACTCATTGCAACAGATGAACATGGTTTCTGTGTTGCAGATAGACATCCAGTGCTGCGATTATAGGCCAATGTACTCACTTGTAAGTCTCACTCAAAACCAATAGACCTTAGCTGGCAGCCATGATTTCACTGCAGCCAAATCTTAACACTTCATACACCATTTATAAAATGACAAGCTCCTGTTAGTATAATGCAAATAGACATATTTTGGCTGTATTTGTACATAAAATGTAAAATGAACATTTTCATTAAAAAACTGCCAGGTTAGCACTGCTGAGATTTTATCAAGGGAGACATAGCTGAGGAGATAGCAGCACACATCACGTTTCAGACAGCTAATACACAACCTCGAATACAGATACAGAGAAGTGCCTCTGTCAGGAATAAAGAAAATGTTCCAATAGCTGACAGCTCCCAGGGGACTTCATCTTCAAGCATGTAAACTCCTTCTTTGAACTTAATGGAAATCAATTTTTCAGATCACAAACCAGTTCTGAATGCTCCCTCTTAATGCCAACTTTGATATGATTTTTTCTGGATTTCAGTAGACCTTTTATTGCCATTTTCACCTTAATCAAATAAGGTGTTTCTTTCAAATAAAAAAAAGATAAAAGAAATCACGTTCAAAATGAAATGATTTTTCCAATGTCTCGCTATAGAGAATATCAGAGATACAACTCGTGTTTATGATGCACCAAATTAAGAGTAAACTTAAGAATAAACTAAAAATATTTAAAAATGGAAATTGAAGTCCTTTCCTTTAAGGTTCAGTTAACTCACTATTTAAAAGCTCCACAACATTAAGACACCATTACGTTACACTCAGGTGGATCCAAGTGCAAGGACTTCTACTAGAACATATTCACATAATGGCAATATTGCCATTTAAATAGACAGTAAAGGCTGCCTAACTGACCTTAAATGCTATAACACACTACATAGGGCAGTAGATTTATAAAAACAAATTTGATTCACAAACCACACTGGAGGCACAAATGGCAGACACATGATATTCTACATGCAGCTGAACAAAGAGACAGTCCTTTGTTTTACCCATCATATCCACATCTGAATTTGCCACACGTCACATTGCTGGTGAAGAGAAAGTGATTATCTCAGAGGGGTTCCGTGCTGCAAAGCTAATTCGGAACGTGGATGGCAGCTAGTCTGTGATTAATACGGCGTGGATGATGGATTGCTGAAAATTTCAAAACAGTAGAGACTAGCAGCACCATGTTTTTTGTGTGAGTGATAGAAAAAACAGTGTACATTTTAGAGAGAAGATGAGATGAAGGGGCAAGGAGTCAGGAGGGAAAGGTACCATGGCTTTTGACCACAGCACCACTCCTAAATTTGGTTATAATCCGTCTTTTTAAATGACAAAAATCTACTTTTTAATTATGTCAACATAATTCAGCCCAGTGTCACACATGTCACACATGTGACACTGGGCCTCCTATCTCAGTGCATCTATGTTAGTAAAATGTTTCACCTGCCCATAGACCTTATTTCTGCCATTGTGGCATGTTTAACCTATTGGACAAATCCAATGAAACTCAACATGCTATCTCTTTTCCCTTATGTTGAGTACACAAATGTTTCTCACAAGATCAATACATTTTAAAGTCAAATCAGTTGAAAAAGGCTCCAAACTATTTAGCACACAACAGTCCTCACAACAAACAGAGAAGAGTGTGCTAAGTACCCAGTGAAATGACTTCCTGTCAGGTGAGATTTTTCTATGAATCCTCACCTTCAAAATCCAAAGACTTAAACAGTATTTTAACTCTTAAACCTTTCTAAAGTAGCATTTAAGGAAAAAACTTACATCATATAAATCATCATACAAAAGATGTCTTTGTCCGTTTGTTCCGACTATTAAATTATGCTTCTCTGCTTTTTTTCTGAGAGTAAGATAAGAAGATTGACACCACTCTCATGTTTGTACGGCAAATATGAAGCTAACGATAGCAGCTGGTTAGCTTAGCTTAGAATAAGTAGGCTACTGGAAACAATTGAAACAGTCCAAAGGTAACACAATTCACCGTATCACCTTTATAACTCACAAATGAACACATTGTTTAACCTATTAAATAATCTTACATTAAAACAAAGCCAGGTTAGTTGTTTCTCTGATTACAGTTTTTGTGGCAAGCTTAGCTAACTTGCTCAGGCGCTAGAATTTACACTTGCCTACATGAGAGTTGTATCGACCTTCTTCTCTAACTCTCAGTAAGAAAGCAAATCAGCGTATTTCCCAAAACTATTCCTATAACCGAAGCCATATGATGTTGTTTTATGGCTGCATTCAACAATGATACTATTCTATTTCTGCATTGTTTAAGACAGACACATTTTTACCCAAAATACTGCTTGGCATGGGAATGTTTATAATAATTCAATTCAATTCAATTTGATTTAGAGTATCAACAAGAGTTATCTCAGGACACTTTACAGATAGAGTAGGTCTAGACCACACTCTATAATTTACAAAGACCCAACAATTCCAGTGATTCCCCCAAGAGCATGCATAAGTGCGTAAATGCGACAGTGGCAAGGAAAAACTCCCTTTAGGAAGAAACCTGGGACAGACCCAGGCTCTTGGTAGGCGGTGTCTGACGGTGCCGGTTGGGGGTGTGATGGACAATGGCAATAATAGTCACAATAAAGATAATGACTAGAAATTAAGTAATTATAGTAGTTCATGGTGTTGCAGGGCGCTACAGGGCGTAGTAGGGCAAACGTCTGTTAGTTTGAGTAATGCTTGACTGTACCCGCCAGGGTTAAGAGGTTAACTCGCATTTAGATGGAAGGAAACTCTAACTGGTATGGGAATAAAGCCGGTAGGAATGTTTCTGATCTGTTTGTTTTGCTTCTAAAAAATAGGTAGGCTACTTAAGAAATGTCAGACAGGATTAAAATAAGAAAGGCAGATAGGATGAATGCTATGTTTGAGGTGGATGGTAAATGTGGGGCAACTCGCTGACAGGAAAATTGGCAAAAAAGGGAAAACAAAAAGCAAAACAAAAACATCACACAGATTGTAGCCTATCACCCTACTTGTGAAGGCCTTAAACTATAGATTCATTCACTAACTATGTGCTTAACCTTAAGCCTCTTAAAAAAACGCGAGGATCAGCAAAATGCCACACACTCTTAAATTTAACACACACACACACACACACACACACACACACACACACACACACACACACACACACACACACACACACACACACACACAGTAACAACTGTACTGCCCAGTTGAGGCACAGTGTGGTGCTAAAAGACTAAAAAGAAAACGAAAAGCATCACAATTTATCAACTAGATTTCATAAAACTTGCAAAAACGTCAAAGTTATGACCAAGATACACCTTTCATCCTTGATCCAAAGCCCATAATAAATATGGAAAAATGCCTATTAATAATATTGTCTGACAAGTAGAGCTGACAAAGTGAATTCAATGCCTTCAATGCAAGAGGGAGCCCTCAGAGGGCTGAAGACTTTCTTTAACTTCGTTAGCTGCTGGTTTTTGTTGAAAACAGACTCCAGCCAATTTCATCATGATTCACAAGCTTATCATACTGTATTTGGCTAATCAGAGACTAACCTGGACTCAAGCTTATTAACTCATTACTGTTCCAAGGTGGCTTGAGGACAGGAAGAGGCGCTACCTGTGCTAGCTGATGCCAGTGGAATCGGGGGAAGGAAAACTAATGAGGTTGATTTATTGAAGAACTAATGTGCTGACTTTGAATTAACCTTTGAGATTTTTCGGTTACTGAACCATAATGTGACCCACAGTGCATCACTGTCCTTGAAGAGGTGAGTCAGCTGAACTAATGGCTGTTTAATGGCCACTAGTCAAACCTTGTTTTCTTTGTGTGCGTGTTTAAAGAGAGTGAAACAAGAAGAGAGAGAAAACGCACGCAGCTGACATTTTTAGATAATGTTTTGTTTACAATTTTTGCCTTTTTTCTATCTGAGTGATTTCCTCTTGGGGCTATGTTCAAAGTAGTTTTTAATTAAAATGTGATATCTAAAAGTAGTGGCAATGAAACAACAGTTGTGCAGTCTTCCACACGCATGCACAGCAAAAACGTTCATGGTGTCAGTAATTATGCCTGCATTATTATTATTATTATTATTATTATTATTATTAGCTTAGCCCATACCAGTGTGACTACATTACAGGGTGTTAATCTATCTTAATGAGCGGTTTCTTTTTAAAGACTCTGCACTGTGTAATTTCAAAGATAGTGATTTACCTAATATTCTCTGAATGAGGAGAGTAAAGCCTTCAGAACCAATCAATCACAATGGAGTGTTAAAGGGCAGCTCTTACATCCTGCTGCTGTGTGTCGGTTCTTAGTGTTCAGCAGCAAGGTGACACTGTCCAAAAGTTACGCTGCGCTGACCTTTATTGTGCTATTCTCACACATGGTGGCAGAGATAACCAATCACATTACAGACATGTCAAGTATTCAGTGGTGGAATGTAACTAAGTACATTAACTCAAGCACTGTACTTAAGTACATATTGGTACTTGAGTCTTTTTTTCATGCCACTTTCTACTTCTACTCCGCTACATTTCAGAGAGAAATATTGTACTTTTTACTCCACTACATTAATCTGACAGCTTTAGTTACTAGTTACTTTACAAATTCAGGTTTTTGCACACACAAAAAACATGTAGTTTATAAAATACTAGGTTTTATTAGAAATTAAACTACCTAACAATATGCCTACATGTCCAGCTGAAATGATTAGTGGTTAAACACTTTGAACAGTTGACTGACAGAACTGTTTTGATCGTTTCAAGTGCATTTTCCTAATGAAAATTCTTACTCAAGTAACATTTTCAATGCAGGTCTTTTACTTGTAAAAGTATTGTTGAGTATTTTGACAGTGTGGTATTAGTACTTTTACTTAAAGTGCTCATATTATGCTCATTTTCAGGTTCATAATTGTATTTAGAGGTTGTACCGAAATAGGTTTACATGGTTTAATTTTCCAAAAAAACACCATATATTTGTTGTACTGCTCATTGCTGCAGCTCCTCTTTTCACCCCGTGTGTTGAGCTCTCTGTTTCAGCTACAGAGTGAGACATCGCACTTCTGTTCAATCTTTGTTGGGAGTCGCACATGTGCAGTACCTAGGTAAGGACTACTAGCCATTAAGAAGCAGAGTATGAGGGTGTGCCACGCTATGAGGCTGGACTACAATAGAGCTGGTTGGAGCAGTTTGTGAACAGTGTTTTCTGTTGGAGATGGTAAGTCCCTTTGGGGTGGACTTTGGGCTTTTTCACTTTGTAAACCTATAACATGCACAACAAAGATATATAACACAATAAAGGAAAGGGAAAAAGCCAAAAAGCATAATATGAGCACTTTAAGTAAAGGATCAGAATACTTCTTACACCACTGCAAGTATTTGATCTCCACAACTTTCAATATGGCTGTCAAAATCCACGTGTGCTGCTGATTTCCTATCTAAATTTCACACACATATGTTTTACTTGCCATATGCACATCTCTGTTTCCTCTCCTCCACTGTGAGACGTAGCCTCACCTTCTCCCTGACAACCCCATTTACTTCAACCATGTAGACAAAGGGCACTCCAATCATTTACAGCAGATATGACCCATAAATGTCATGCTCAGCTTCACTTCACACCTTACCTTTGACATGTAAGGTCAGGCTGGAGGAAGACATAAAAAGTGAATCTGGCCCTGCCAATCTGCGCCAACCGTCTTCCCCCCCAGACTTGTTTTAGAAGGGCACATCAGGGCGGAAGTTGTTAGAGAGCATTCATTCTAAAACTTTGGCTGTGTGAAGCTTAAACAGACAAACATTTATGCAGTTGGACACAGTTGTTTGTTTGCACTGACAGCTGTAAAGAATATTAATGGACACGGAGGATGGTCTTGTTGAGCTATGAAAATTAGCTATTTAAAAAAAAAAAAAAAACACATGTAGCTTGAATCCTAATCTTTGTTGTAGAATTAACAACAAAGATTATTCTGTTCATGTATGCTGTGTTGAGTTTTATTTGCCAGACCAAATATTTAAAGCAAGTTTATGTAATATGTAACTTTTACTAAACAGCGGTCCCAATTACAGGATAATGGCACATTGAATTTTCCCAAGATTCTCTCGTGTCCGTTCCTTAAAGCCATCATCAATAGGTTATCTGAATAAAATAAAACGTAGTGTAACAGTGGCACAGTAAGGACACTTGACCATGGTCATTTATACAACAGTAATATTTAAAGTAAGCTAGCATGCGGTAACATTAGCCACAATATTGGTCATACCAGATCAAGGAAGCATTAAACCTTACAGTATGTGGCCTTGGTCTGCTCTTCGAGTGCCATTCTAGTTGCTTATGAATTTAACTTTTCATTAATTCGTTACATATTCCAGCTTTAATTATTTCTGTGTTTGAACAGTAGTTCATATTGTGACTAAAGTAACAGCCCTGCTGCAAGTTATCAGCTCAAGGAAAGAGCTGCGCTATAAACATTTTGCCATAACGGCAAAATGTTTATAGCGATAGTCTTCCTTGACAAGTTTAATAATTTTGCAGTTTATACTTTTGTACCTTTTCTGTGTGGCATTTACATCACCTCATCCTAACAAAATATTGAATTATGTTTGTTATAGTAGTTGTCAAGGAGCTGTGGCTCTGACTGCGGCAGCGTTTGGTTGTAGTATCGATGATCTGCTACTGTATTTACTGTATGGTGCTACGGATCAATACTAGTCTGCTTAGAATGGAAAGAAGCATTGGCAGCAGCAGTGGCTGGAAAGTATTTGCATTCATTAATCACTGTGTAATGACGTGTTTTTAAAAGGATTGTGGTAAATACAGTAATGTTTGCAGAGTGGACAGTGTAGTGCTGTTTTGTCAGTAAATCCCTCGCTTTAGGTCATGTAAAAATCTCACATCTTCAAGGTGAAACAAAGCTAGATGATCTGTGACAAAGGGTACAACTGTTTTTATAAAGCAACTTCCCACACCTTATGGCTGACCAAGCCGTAGCAAAAACAATCTCCAGATCCATTAAGGTAAATTGCGTAAGCAAACACAACTGCTTTTCCATAAACGTGGAGAGAAACATGAAATCAAGCGTGAAATGTGAGAGTTGCAATGCAGAGAACTATTGTGGCTCAAATTGAAATGGCATGTGTGTGTGTGTGTGTGTGTGGTGGGGGGGAGATACAAAACAGGCAACCACTTTGACGTGTGTAAAGGTCGATAAGCCAATAAGACATCTTGTTTATGATTCATTGCTCGCTCTGTAGATTAAGCCTTGCCCAAATACTGCACACTGTGCTCAGCAGTTCTGTTTGCAGTATTGTCAAAACCTTGACACTGCACTGAAAGGCGTAGCAGATACTTATGCAGTTCAGTAAGTGTACAGTACATCTTGTTGCGCAGCTTCTTTCTCCACAGGCTTCTGCAGAAACATACTGTTTCTATGTTTTAAGTGTTATTTCAAAGTGAATATGCTGCACATGAACTGCTGACATCTTTCCGAGCAAACATCCTGTCAGAGGAAATCATACTACCTCACACTCAGGAGGCATATTTACCTGGAGGGAAAACTCACCCCCACAGACTCTTGAACTCATCACGATGAAGGAATAAAACATTTTGCAGCTGGTTGTTTATGAAATTATGAAATACAACAATGATGACGACTGACACTGTTTGGGGAATATTACATCATGCTGTAAGGAGGAATCCTGAGGAAGACTGAAGTTTTTTGATAATAATATACTTTTTATACATTCAACAGAAAAAGCACTGGGTAGAAAATACAACTGTTGTAAATATACAACTAAACTTGTAATAAATACAAGTAAATATTTGTGTTAAGCATTTTATTATTTATTTTCTTTGGAGGTCTACCATGGATTATATGTATTTTGTAGGCTATATGCAACCCAGTCTCACGGCAGTTCGTGAAATGGTCACGTTATTTAATCTATGGATTCGTGAACAAGGACACGTTTTTGTCGGGGTTTTTTTTGTGTCGGTGAGGAAGATTTCTAAAGTAATGTATATAAACGGGAAGCATGTTTCGTGATCACAGCACGACTACGGTAGCGAGTAGTATGAAATGCCGAAAATCTGCGTAGGGAGGTTGGTCGGGGTGGTGGATGGGTCAAACAATACAGGACTTTCACCCAACCGTCCCGTTGTTGTGGCGCGTCCCCCAGACACCGCGGCTCGTGTCCGAGCGCGTGGCGTGGCGTTTCCCTGTTCTTCTTTTCCCGAAAGCCTTTCTATTTGGTCTTTCTTTAAGATTCTTTCTCTGAATTGCATGTACATTTGAGCTATTTTTAAGGGTATAAATTCTCTACACAAAAATGTGTTTTGATACTGCAAGCTTTTTTTTTATTTTTGAGGTTGGTAATCCAATGATTTAGTATTGCACTTGGGTGACACACAAGAGACAGATTTGTTTTTAAAGAATCCCAAAAATATATAGACAGAAGATATTGTACAACTGTTTCAACACACTGTGTAGTATTCCTGATGACTTGAGTTTGGCATGTAAAATCAGTGAAGCGCTCCTTTGAGTGACACAATCCCCAGATATCCCAATGGAAATGAGTCTCATCACTTTTCCTGAGAGACAAGGATGAATCTCAAAGACTTATCCAATTAGGGCTCACACCTGCCGTTTTTGTAGTTGATATATTTATTTAGATAATTGGTGTTGGGTGGACAGATTGCATTTTCTTCAGATCTGTCAAAAAGCAGACATTTGAGGTTAAAAATGCAATCCAATCCACACACTTTATTAGGGGTTCCATTAGGGGAGCTCCAACCTCATTATATTAGCCTTTGAATCATGCAGCAATAATGGCTTATGAGTTTAGATGCAGGTAAATGAGTGCCCTTAGGTAGGTCTTTAATTGTGGAGGCAGAATAATTAGAGAAAGAAGAAAATTACGTCCCCAGTGTCCTTGTTCTTCGTAATCATATCCTAGAAGTCACAGGATGTTCCGTTTCACTTGGTAAAGTTTCTTTTTTGTGCAACTTCTGACCTGATTTGACTTGGTATTTGAGTGTTTAACTACCTCAGGCATATTGGCAATTTATTTGAAGTTGTGGTGCATGTTGGCAGTCTGTTGACTGATGAACATTCTTGTCTGAATCACAAATATCTTCCTCTGTCTTCAAAACCTTTGAACAATGTTGGTACCAGTGAGCCTAGAGGGATGAACGTTATTTGGCGTAATCACTGAAGCTGTTTTTTTTTTTTTTTTTTTTTTCACGAAACAAAATGTCCTCTTTTGCATTCTTTGTCACCTGTGGGTTCATTTATGGTAACTTTCGATTAATACTTCAATTCAGTCTTTTCTAAGGATACCTGTAACGGCTTGTATAAAAACCACAACCAATGGACATGCACTAATGTAGACTTACAAAATCAAAAATACATTTTAGGTGTTAGTGTGCAAAAAGTTCATAACATTTTTTATAAAAATAAATGCATACATACACAATTAAGCAATAACTAGAGACCATCTTGCGGTGGAATCACACCAGCCGCGCAAATCGGGCCAGGGGAAGAATATTTCCGTTAGCATTGTAAATTGCATGGGCATCCCTAGAATGGAAAGCTTGACAGGTGCAGCAGCAGTAGGCTAACTGAAGTGAGTGGGGCTACACAACAATAGCAGTAGCATCCATTAAAGCTCATAGCTTTTGGAAATACTTTAAATTTACAGTAAGTTGTTGTGTATTGATGGTGATCTGTGTTGTTTTCTGCTGTTGTAGCATTTTGTGTGGAGTGCTGAGATGAGGACAAACTGTATATTTAGGGTTCGGCCCAGTCTCTCGCTGTGTGATTAATGAGCGAGCAGACAGACAACCAGGGTGTATTCTAATCACCCACAAGGACAAAGAGTGATAGAGGGAGGGAGACATAGGGTGTGAAGAGAGCCTCCTTACTAATGGCTCCAACAGCCTGCAACCTACAGGAAATGTAATGGTTTCTGTAATGGAGAACCTCCACCCTGACGATCAGGGTGTGCAAACCTGTTGTCTTAGGGACTGTTTGTTATTTAATTAAGGGGCCACCGGAGGCGTTTTGTGGCCTCTAACCTAAAAAGACTTGACCCTACCCACATCAGTAATAAGTTTCCTATGACCCTCCTCTTGGATGCAATTTTGCACTTAGCAAATAAGTACAGATACCATTTGATTTTTACAGCCCTGATGTACAGGAGTTAACCTCTGCATTCTCATCTTACACATCCCGCTCCTCTGTTATGGTGTGGTGGCCATTTCAGTAGATTTACTCACTAACATTGTTGTGGAAACACAGTAAGCAATGAAACTAAATGCACACTTCATGCATTACTGCATTACTTCAAATACTAAGTTACTCCTCTAGTAAACTAGTATTCACATGAAATAAAACAATACAACATTGAGACCATTCAGCAAAGGACACTGGGATATAACCAATTCAACACTGGTTGCTATGCACTTGTCACTAGGCTTCGTCATTGTATATTTTAGCACATAGGTAAAGCTGCCGAAGCTGAACTTTATATTCCAAAACACATATGTTTATTTTTAAATCAGATTTTAAGTTATATTGTAACAATTTAACAATTCGCCCTTATAAAATCCAATCGTGGCAAGGCTGTTTTGGAACGCAATAGACAGACGCTTAAATTCAACTAAAATGTAACAGTGAACAATCAGTGTTGGACCTCCAGTCTGTTGAGATGCCTCTCCAAACGCAGAAACGAAAAGCAGTCACACCATAAAACGTTAAGACACGTTGAGAAAAAAGATCCGTATTTTGCCGTAATCCAATGACACGGAAAAAAAGTAATCCACAGAGATCAGTAGATCCACAAACAGAGTCACGGTGTATCCATCAAGGCCAATACGAGCGTCACATTCACCAGCCAGCTCCAAACAGGTGAACGAGGCCTCTCCACTTCACCGTTTAAACAAAGTGGAATAAACGTATAAACGTCCAAATCTACACAAAACCCGCAATCAATTAGTAAGCTGACATCACATTTATATACATGGCATTTAGGAAACCTTTATTGCAACGTTGGCACGGCAAGATGTCCAGACTAGTGCAACAGTAACTTTCATTTTTTTCGTCCTGCTGCTCCCATCGTCAGCCAGGTAATATTTTTTTTACTAAAACAGTATATGAAATCTGATGTATTACCTATCACCATTTAGTTGTTTTGTGTTATTTAAGATATTTATAAAATATCTGGTCATGCCAGATGTAATTATTCCACTCATTTTTTAAACAATGCAATTACCTGTTTGAGCCACCAGGGGAGCAGTGCTCCTCCTGCCCCCCCAGAAAACTCTGCGTATGCGTATCTGCTAGGGGGCCGAGAATATGCACCAAACAAGCCACTTTGAAATTTTGCTCTTTTCATGAATAAATAATTTGGGTGACCAGACTAAAAAATTTTGGATGACCCTGACCCATGAAAAAAAAGACATGACCCTCCCCTATTTTCCTCCGGTGGTCCATTCCATAAATACCGAACGGTCCCTTACAGGGCAATTCTAACATGATTGTAAGTTTACTTAATTTCTTACATTCCAGTGACTTATAGTGGTGGCACCTCTTCATACAGTTCATACTGTTGAGCTTGGAAATAGTAGTGTGACCCAAAAAAAGAACCTAAATTGTCCACTTACTAGATTTTTTCTAGTGCTTTAAACCGCATTAGCAGATGTTGTTGTCACAAGCCACTAATGAAGACCCTGAGATGAGTTTCAAAGCCTCTATAAAGCTAAAAAGTGGACGTTGAATTGAGATTTGTCGTTTTTTTTTTTTTTTTCGAACATAACTCAGATGCACCTTTCTCTACATTTTACATTACGTAACCACTGGTTCCTTGCACTTCCATACATGCTTTGCACCATCATTTGTTTGTATGTATGTATGTATGTATGTATGTATACATTTCCTTATTTTATTGTATCTTATTTTTCATCGCTTTAGCCTTAATTTTTACCGATTTTTTCATCTTGCCTCTGCATTATTTTCAAGTCCTGTCATGATAGTCATGGCTGCTTGCTTTTAAGGCTCATTCACTCTCAGCGGCTTCAATATGGCACAGTAAACAACAACTGCCATCAATAACATTTTGCAAAAGCTGCAGCAGAGAGCAGTATCAGGCTATACATTTGAACATTTTGAAAAGCTCTGTTTGAAATTAATGTGCACATTTGGGACACAGCGAGAGCCAAAGGCATCTTACTTCCAGTTTCTGCCTCCCTGATTTTCCAAATTGTTTGGCTCAGGGATAAATATTCAACTGCCAGTCACAACCCAGTGAAGCCAACCGACAAATCAAAAGCAAGATGCTTTCATTAGCTGTGATCTGCGCGCTAACTGTGAAATAAAGCATAATGGTAAAAAAATGCTACCCTCTTACTTACTGTGAGGAAGTCCTAAGTGCTCGAAAACAGTCAAAGGCAATACAAATCAGTATAAGGGTGCACCAAATGCGAACCCCTCCCCCCCAAAAAACCTCCAATCATGCTGGGAGTGTCCTTAAACAAGGACAGGCATCCTTCGTGACATGGCTACATTTATAACTGGGAAAAATGGGTAAAAGCTAAAGCTAAAACACAAACACGGTTTTAAAGAAAACATCCAAAGTTTTGTCTCTTAATGGTTCAAATTCCATCATTTTTTCATCATTAAGTGCATTGGTCACCATCTGTTTTTAAATTGGTAACATTTAGACAAATATAATGGCAAACAGACAGAGTCTATGATTTGTTGTTAACAGGTATATTAGAAAGAATAACTTTGTTTATCTCATTATTAAAAACGATTAACAATTAGAAATCAAAACCCTTTCTAGCCCAGAAGAGACTGTGTGTTTTCAGTTTTCCAAATCTCTCTCATCACTCCCTTTCCTCCCAATGAAAATTGAGTGTCCATGTGTGGGATGTATTGCCAAAAGTCACCATAGATTTAGGTGATGTATCTACTGTCATTTTGTGCATTAACGCTCTGACCTTTTCTTCCTATTTCAGAAGCAATGTGGCCCAAGCTGGTAAGAAAGATGGATACGTAGAGGATGAAATCTGTCACAGGGAGAGAAATTGAGCAGGCGGTCTCTCCACTGTGGCGGAAGCACATATAACCCACCGCAAATAACTCTGAAATGTGCCACATGTTATCGCACAAAAAGTGTTATATACTGAAGTTGAAAATGGACTGGAAATGCTGTGGAGGAAGAAGAGCAGAAAGAGGTAGGAAACATTAAGAAATGAACTTTAAGTTTAATGTATAACCTGGGAAAATTCAAGCAGGGATGGAAAGCTCCAAACAACAACACAAACAGACACACTCTTAAAATTTTGCCAGTGGACTTTGTCTGTCAGGAAAAGAAACCCAATCTTAAAAAGATCCTGTTGATGCGCACACATCAGAGATATGGAATCTTTACTTTGTGATGAATAATTTATGTGTTTCATGCTGTGGGCTTCTTGCCAAGAGAGGAGGGCTGAACTTGTTCTTGGCAGCAGCTTCTTGTGTTGTTTTCTTTTCTAGTGGATTTCTACACTAGAGCTAAAGGGACTTGGATATGTAAAGCCCCAAGGACTTGGATGTGTAAGAGATGCAAGCACATGCTGCACTAGTCTCTTGGCACCTGAATTCCTCTGCATGAGCATATGTACATTGTAATAGATGCATGGCTCCAGCCCACTGAGAAGTGCATGCTGGGATAAGTTGCCGGCTTGTGTAGCCATGGCAGCAGTTGTGGTAACGGTAGGAGGTAAGGGTGCTGTCTCTTCAGATGACCTCCATTTGCCAAAGCGCGGATGCCAGCCGTCGTCATGGTATCCGGCGGGAAACTTTCCCAGTCAGTTAACAGCTGAGGGGGGGGAAGAGGACCGTTCAACAACATGGGCTGCAATGAGAGGCTGAGGAGTAGCTGTGAACCATCCACCAAAACACACTGCATCAGGCTGCTTAAACAAGATATGACACATGCCTCATTCCCTTATGCCAGCCCCATGACAAGTGATCAGGCAATCTCATAACTCATGCAGCGCTGTGGTAGCTGATGCACACATTTAAATATATCTCCACATGCAGCTGTGCTTTATTATTTTCAGTATTTAAAAGTGTGATCGCTTTCTTTGTCTCAGTCTACCTATACCTTTCCTTGACGTGAAGATACACATTGGTTAGATACTTCTAGTCGGCTCTGGAAATAAAACCCGGCGATGTTACCGAACGTATTTGGGAATACATGAGCTGTGACATGGAATTTCAAATGTGATCTTATAAACTGCAATTCATATTTGATGGGGGTAATAGAACATTCATTTCTTACTTGGCAGAGAGAGAGGGAAGACGAAGATCCGTGTGGTTTGTATTCATTTCACTCTGCAGTTCACATATAGATTTCAAGGCTCTGTAGCGTGCAGAAAACAACACTTACCCACCCACACACACACACACACACACACACACACACACACACACACAGCTTACCTGCAGAGAGTTAGATGACAAGATTGATACAACTCTCATGATTATGCGGTAAATATGTAGCTGGTTTAAAAATATATATATATATATATATATATATATATATATACACACACACATACACACATACATACATACATACATACATACATGTCATATAATTAGAATATCATGAAAAAGTTGATTTATTTCAGTAATTCCATTCAAAAAGTGAAACTTGTATAATGTATACATTCATTCCACACAGACCGATATATTTCCAGTGTTTATTTCTTTTAATTTTGATGATTAGAACTGACAACTAATGAAAACCCCAAATTCAGTATCTCAGAAAATTGGAATATTGTGACAAGGTTCAATATTGAAGACACCTGGTGCCACACTCTAATCAGCTAATGAACTCAAAACACCTGCAAAGGCCTTTAAATGGTCTCGGATGGATGAAAGTAAATTTTGCATTTCCTTTGGAAATCAAAGTCACAGAGTCTGGAGGAAGAGAGGAGAGGCACAGAATCCACGTTGCTTGAAGTCCAGTGTAAAGTTTCCACAGTCAGTGATGGTTTGGGGTGCCATGTCATCTGCTGGTGTTGGTCCACTGTATTTTCTGAGGTCCAGGGTCAACGCAGCCGTCTACCAGGAAGTTTTAGAGCACTTCATGCTTCCTGCTGCTGATCAAGTTTATGGAGATGCAGATTTCATTTTCCAACAGGACTTGGCACCTGCACACAGTGCCAAAGCTACCAGTACCTGGTTTAAGGACCATGGTATCCCTGTTCTTAATTGGCCAACAAACTCGCCTGACCTTCACCCTATAGAAAATCTATGGGGTATTGTGAAGAGGATGATGCGATATGCCAGACCCAACAATGCAGAAGAACTGAAGGCCACTATCGGAGCAACCTGGGCTCTCATAACACCTGAGCAGTGCCACAGACTGATCGACTCCATGCCACGCCGCATTGCTGCAGTAATTCAGGCAAAAGGAGCCCCAACTAAGTATTGAATGCTGTACATGCTCATACTTTTCATATTCATACTCTTCAGTTGGCCAACATTTCTAAAAATCCTTTTTTGTGTTGGTCTTAAGTAATATTCAAATTTTCGGAGATACTGAATTTGGGATTTTCATTAGTTGTCAGTTATAATCATCACAATTAAAAGAAATGAACATTTGAAATATCTGTGTGTGATGAATGAATATAATATACAAATTTCACTTTTTGAATGGAATTGACATAAATCAACTTTCTCATGATATTCTAATAATATGACCTGTGTGTGTGTCTATATACACACACACACACACACACACACACGTGTTCAAAATAATAGCAGTCTGAGATCACTAACCTCATAAATCAAATATTTTGGTAGAAGTGATATTTCTACATGGCAAATAATTTACTAGTAAGTGTTGTAGAGTCATAGAAAACCGACAGTCATGACATGCATGCTGCTCATTCGGTGTAATTGAAAGGGGCATGTTCAAAATAATAGCAGTGTTGTGTTCAATTAGTGAGGTGATTGATTCTGTGAAGAAACCGGTGTCAATTATGGCCCATATTGAAGGAAGGAAGCAGATATTGTGCATGCTGGTTATAGTGCATTTCACACTTAAATACTCAGCAAAATGGGTCATTCCAGACATTGCTCTGAGGAACAGCAGACTTGGATTTAAAAAGTTGATTGGAGAGGGGAAAACGTATAAAGAAGTGCAGAAAAGTATAGGCTGCTCAGCCAAAATGATTTCAAATGCCTTGAAATGGCATCCAAAGCCTGAACGATGTGGGAAAAAATGGTCAACTACCATTCAAATGGATCGAAGAATAACCAAAATGGCAAAGGCTCAACCTCACAATGATCAGCTCCAGGAAAATCAAAGAAGACTTAAAGTTACCTGTGAGTACTGTTACGATCAGAAGAAGGCTATGTGAAGCAAAGCTATCAGCTAGAAGCCCCCGCAAAGTCCCATTGCTGAAAAAAAGACATGTACTGAATAGGTTGAAATTTGCCAAAGGACACATTGACTGACCAAAGGAGAAATGGCGCAACATTCTGTGGACTGATGAGAGCAAAATTGTTCTTTTTGGATATAGGGGCCGCAGACAGTTTGTCCGACAACCCCCATGCACTGAATCAAGCCACAGTACACTGTGAAGACAGTAAAGCATGATGGTGCAAAAATCATGTTATGGGGATGTTTTTCATACTGTGGTGTTGGGCCAATTTATCACATACCAGGGATCATGGATCAGTTTCAATACATCAAAATACTTGAGGTCATGTTGCCTTATGCTGAAGAGGAAATGCCTTTGAAATGGGTCTTTCAACAAGACAATGACCCAAAACACACCAGTAAGCAAGCAAAGATTGATGTTATGGAGTGGCCAGCCCAATCCCCAGACCTCAATCCCATAGAAAACTTGTGGGGTGACATCAAAAATGCTGTTTCTGAGGCGAAACCCAGTAATGCAGAGGAATTGTGGAATATAGTTCCATCGTCCTGGGCTTGAAAACCGGTTCACAGGTGCCAGAAGTTGGTCAACTCCATGCAACACAGATGTATAGCAGTTCCCAGAAATAATGGTTATGCAACTAAATATTAGTGCAGTGATTCAAAGTAAAGCAAACCCTTGAGACACGTTTCAGTTCATACAGTAAAGTACAGTTTGAGTTTGTAAAGAAAAACAACCTAATATTCCTTTTTCTTCGCTTTCTGTAAAGGTATAACACAAACTTGATACATTTGTCATGTTTTGATTTGGAATTGAATGTGCATTGATATTATGGAATTAAAAGCTATTCTAACGATTTTGAGCATTATTCACTTTTTTAAAACACCCTGCTATTATTCTGAACACAACTGTATATCCATATATATGTAGCTGGCTAGCTTAGCATAAAGACTGGAAACGGGGGCAAACGTAGCTAGCCCAGGGTCTGTTTAAATGCAACAAAATCCAGCTACCTACACCATTAAAGCTCACTAATGAACACATTGTTTTTGTTTAAAACGGCGGAAAAAAAAACTAAACGTAAAAATGACAATTCCCAGGTTTTAGCTTTTATGTGCTGTACGTTTTATTGGTCGGGACCAATAACTTCCTAGGGGCCCTATTAAATGGCATATTGTCTTTTTAAACATAAGTATTTGTACAGATGAAACAATGAGATATAATGAGCTCTAAAGGTGGTGGTAGGCTGACTTTGTTACCTTTGGACAGAGCTAGGTTAGCCGTTTCCTCCCGTTTCCAGTCTTTATCCTAAGCTATGTGTCTCCTGGCTGTAGCATCACATTTACCATATTTACCAGACATAGTATGCTCATTGAACTCTGGGCAAGGAAGTCAATATATAATATGTCCCAAAATTTCAAACTATTCCTATACATCACACAGTTTAGGGACCATGTGAATCCTATTCTAACCATACAGTACCTTCCCTTGCATTACTTTGTGTGGTGATGTATCTTAAAGAAGTACAGGTCACTGAGGACAGAGCATTTGTTTTCAGACACAGGTCCATGAAGAGAAAATAGCCAAAGATTGTCTTCTATGAGGAAGCTGTGCCGAAGTGGTTTCATAAAAAGAAATATTTATACCCAGGCTGCTTATCACCAAGCAAATGTCGAGAAGTATTAACATGTAACACCCTACAGGGCTCTCCAGGACACTTGCCATAGCTCCAAAGAGGGAGAGAGCCTGGTGTTATCGAGGCTTGGCAGTGTGACTTGGTGATGGTATCAGCCATGCTGACTGGATTTCATTAGGCAGTGCCCACATCATGTCTACTGAACATATTGGCTCACACTGCAGGGGATACAGAGCGAGTGATAGGCCTGCAGTCATGACACATGAGCTATCATCCACCATCCAGGAAGGCCTATCAGCACATACACATTAGTTTACTGCGGACCTGATGCTGTGCTGCCTAGATTATAGGAAGTCTCTCTCTCAAATAAAATCATACTTTAGTAAAAAAGGCAGCATTTTGGATGATGGGAAAATTCTTTTCCCCCTTTTACACCCTGACTACTTCCCCAAGTGCTCAGATTTCTCAACACTAATAGGATGAGACTTTTTTTTTTTTTTACCCTTGCCTTTGTATACACAGAGCTGCTGATTTAAGCAGGAGATCTGCATTGCCCAGACAGTTATAGAACATTTAAAAAAAACAGAACAAGGGTATAATGAGACAGCTGGTAAAGTATAAGTAATGATAGGCAGTTCCCTATTAAATGCAGTGGTCCTTGGAGGTCATAGATGCAAGTTTGATGGCACTAAGTTGTGCATCTGCATCACGCTGTTTTAATGAGCTCCAGACCCACAAAGTCATCAACTATTAAATGAAAATCTATGGGTTCACCTACTAAGGTATACGGCCAGCTCAAAGCTGTGACATAGGCAATAAATATAAATACATTTTAGAGGTAAGATGTTTAATGATATTGATATTCAACTTTTATTTATATATAAACGTTTTTCAACTACATTTTCTGTTGTTGAGAGTTGTAATGAATTTGGGCTTTTCATTAGTTGTCAGTTATAATCATCACAATTAAAAGAAATGAAAATTTGAAATATATCACTCTGTGTGTGATAAATGAATGTAATATACAAATTTCACTTTTTGAATGGAATTACTGACATAAATCAACTTTCTCATGATATTCTAATTAATGAATTCTGAAAAAAACCCAAAAAACTTTCATACATGTCTGTTAAATATGATGCTTGCCAAGAGACCGTTAGCCGGTTACCTTAGCATACAGAGTGGAAACAGCTAGCCCGGCTCTGTCCAAAGTTAACTAAATCTGTTAACCAGCAACCCACAAATGAACACATTATATAATTTAATAATTTCAACTAAGATATAATGTGAGCTTTACATGTGCTGGTAGGTGGATTGTGTTACTTTTGGTCAAAGCCAGGCTAGCAAAGTGCAAATAAAACAAAATCTAAACAATAAAGAATAAAACAAAATGTTCACAATGCAGAAACGTTTAACGTTATGGGGTAAATCCAAAATATACACATGCCAAAATGTAAATAGTAACAATAAGGATCATAAAATAAACTACAGCTGCAGGACACCTGCAGGGCTGACTTACCACACAGAAGTTTTAACAGTGTCCAAAGTAATATCTCTGCTGTAGAAGGAAGCTATGCTATGCGTCATCGCCTGAACAACCACCTTTCTGCCTCTATTTGTTTTCTCTTCCTGCCTCTCTCTCTTAAAGTCTGTTTTGTTGTGAATGTGGGTGTTCATTCATTTTCTTCTATGGCAGCGTACAGGCTCAGACTTGAGTTCACAGTTTTCCTATAGCTCAGACAAACACATTGTGTCGCCTTTTTAGGATTATCTACAGAGGCAACAAGCTTTTGGAGAAATTGCCAAACTAAATCCTAAATTACGTAGAATGCACTGTGCTCTTCGAGAAACATGGTGTCTCCAAAATGTTCCTACATGAGCAACTGGGATCAGTGAAGTGTTGTGACAACATATATGAACAGAGTAACGGAATACATGTACCGGCGTCAGAATACAAATTATGAGTAACTGTATTCCGTTACAATTTAAATAGTTGGTATTTAGAATACAGTTACATTGTTGAAATCAATGGGTTACATGACGATACTTCTGTTTCACGAGTTTATTCACTCTCTGAATAAATTAAGGCAACTCCATGCATTTCCCAGAAGCCCCAATATGAAAATGAAAAAATTAGCTATTTGCGTGATCACTGATAGAGTTAAAGACGGAGCCAGAACCGGCACAACAGAGCCAGGGCAGGAATGCGTTTCTATCTTGGAAATTCAAACATCATTTCACATTAAAGAAAGAACAGGGAGAACGAAATATAACTGTGCAGTGCAACCTCTGCTTGCCAGCAACCAACCTCCTTTCAGCGTCCAAATTACTCCACCTCCAACCTGAAGAAGCATCTTAAAGTAAGTTATTTTTAGCCAAGGGTAGTCGTCTGCTGTAGTTTTACTGGTTACCTTCCTATTTTATAGTTGACGTGCGACTTTACATTCTCCTACGTGCTGATTTACTATCCCCAGAGCTGTTGAAAGACTAGCCCCGTTTGACATGTTAGCTAACGTTAGCTAAAATTAGCTCGTGGTAGCTTAGACTGCGGTTAGATTTTTGTAGTATGCAGTTCGGGACTACAAATACAAAAATCTATCCACTTGTTTAGGTACACATTCAGCCAGTTGGAACAGAACAACACACCAGAATAGGCCTGTTTAGTAAGCGTTACTCAGATTGAGTAATGTAACGGAATAAGTTATAAATTACATTTTTAGGCATGTATTCTGTATTCTGTAACGGAATACGTTTTGAAAGTATCCTTCCCAACACTGTATATGAATCTTAGAGGAACATTTTTTAAGGGTTTGAAAATGGCACAGGCTTACATGAGATAACTACAAATAATATGAAAACAAATTGTTTGTCCATTTTCCCATTTTAGTTTCTGTTTGCTTTGTTTAACTAATGTGTAACCATAAAAACCACATTTAAACACCCCCAGAATCCAAAGAAAAAACCTCTGTCTGGGAGGTTGTGGCTTTTACAAATTGGCCTTTTAATTGCACAGTGAACTGTTTGAGCATTCAACAGTTTATAGTTGATATAGGGAGAGTGAAAGTGGGAAGTACTGTAGTAACAGCAATATAGGAACATAAGCTAAATATACATATAGGTATAGTCTCAATACTCTATATCTTAACATTTTGTGGAAATTATTCAGGAAATGGCTGAAATATTCTGGTATGATCAGAAACTGGATTGGCTGTTTAATTTTAAAGTTTAATTTGTTTCAAAAGCCTAAAGAAGAAGGCAAAATGTACTTTTTATATAGTATTTAAATAGTATTTGATCTGATTTGTTTTGTCAGCAATTTATGAATTTTGTTGTAGACACAAAGATCTGAAAAACTGTGTAATGCTTATAAATGTGTACACAGCAGTCTGGTATGTATTCCTTTTTGCTTCCTTCATGCAATCACTAATTCATTCATATATTAAATGTAATGTTCAATACACAAAGTACAACTTTGCACAGGATAATGTGCTGTAAAAGGTGGCATTGCACTAATAAAAGAGAAAAGGAAGACTGCAGGTTTGCTCTGCACATGTAAAAACCAAAAAACCTCTTTGCAAATGCTTTATGGGTTATAAAAAGCATTCAACATGTTTGCTACGCTGGATGCACACTGTGTGCTTCAGTGAGAAACTGAATATAAACAAAACCCTGTTTACTTAAAGTGATAAAGTAGTTTAAATGTAATGCAACTTCAGAATACCCTTTCTGAATGCATAAAAAGTAGATTTTTAAAGTTGCTCTCTACCTCCTAGTGTGAGCCCTCTTTGGTGATCTCAGCACATAGACATGCCTCTTATCCTTTCTTATCTCTCATTAGGATGGTCTCACTCGTGTCCTCAGACAGTCAGGCAGCCAAGCACATCAGCCAGTGACAGGTCTGGGATCGCAAGGTAGCCTGATAGTCTAATACTGTCGAGGTATTCTCTTCAAGAGGAACAGGAGGCTGGTGTTGGACACGTTAGCCAACAGCACGTTGCAGCAAGACATGGTGTGTCTTGCAGGTCTTGCATTTCAAGTTGTGTTTGCCTTGTAGACTGCCAGTAAACATGGCGTCTCTGAAGTCAGCTACTGGTTTGTAGAAATAGTGTTACTCTGCAATTTAAGGGTTTTAGCCTCTCCAAGAACACAAATGCAAAGGTGTAAGGAATGGATCAAATGTACTGTACGCCAATTGTTAGCATGTCTCCCTAACTAGCGTACATAGCCAATCATTACTTCCAAGGACAAGGATCATTTCATGAACTAAATTAGTTTGTGCGGTGACAGAGTATGTTAAAACAAAGCCCTGCTCATGACTAGCATATCCACTATGGAAGCTAGCAGAGTTTATGCTAATGTTACCAGATCCGCCAGACTTTTTGCCAGACATGCAGCTTTAGCCTTAGTCTTTTGGCATATCATGATGTATGTAGCCATCGAGCATATTCAAGACCCATTTTGCAATATTCTGGTTTTAAAACGAGTCAGCTGGAAAAAGTAAAAAGTATTAAAACCTAAGGTGGAGTCAGCATTTTAAACAAACGCATGGGCTAACGTTAGCATAATTAGCTAGCTAGAGCTGATCAAATCTGATAACAGATTGACAGGTAACGGCTAAAAATGAGAAACCTACTTTTGTCGATCAAGCACCTGTTGTTATAAAAATTACTAAGGATTTCAAGTGGTGAATCATTCTGCCAGTGTTATTACTGTAAATGTGTTTGGAAAAAAACTGAAAGCTTGACAGGGTTTGCAACAGTAAGGAAAGGAAGTACGGCTTAGCAAAAGGTGAACTAGCCATTTTAAACGATCCCATGTGTGAAAATGTTTAACTGTAAAAATATGCTATAAAAAGTATACACATGTGGTCACCCTGGAAAATATATATATTAAGGAATATAGTTAGTAAAACCATAAAAAGTTATATTTCAAAGCAGAGAGCAAGCCAGTGTAGAACTGCTATATATAGGCCTATGTTGTTTACGAAGTATGTGCGGAGACCTATTCATTCTTAAAGTCTCATAAGATGCACTGGTGTGGCTGTGAGCAGGAACAAATAATATCAATAATACATAAATGTGACTCACCATTGACTGACTGGTGGAGTTTACCTTTCAGAAGTTGCTTGTTTTGTACATGGCTGAGGGGAGAAACTATCCAGTCATCCAGGAAATAAGAGAGCAGCCATGTGATTTAGAGAGGAGAGTCTCTGTCAGGCATCCAGTACACCTGAGACTGAAATCATTCTGGGTGTTCAGCAGTCCGTTGATGGATGGACACACTTCTTTTATTGCTTTTTCTGGCCTTTGATCATCCCATTGTGGACACACTATTTCATATTTTATCTGCACTGCAACACTATTTGCTATAATTTACATTGTATAACAAGAGACCTGTGGTTGCAAAAGGTAACTTCAAATAAGAGTTTGCTCTCCCCCCCCCTTTCTTGTATTTTGTGTGAGAGAATGTAAGTGTGTTTGTGTGAGAGGGAGAAATCATGCCTCTGGTTGATTAAACCTCTGCAACTCAAACTACCTCATGGCCTTGGTGTTTATTGGCAGGCACTTCAGAAAAATGCACGCACACGCACACACACACGTATACACAAACCATACTAACACCCCCAATTCTATTGAGCTTTGCTTCGTAATGAGCATCTAACAGTAATTTAAGGCCATAGCCCTGACACCCATATTGATTTGGTGGACAGGGCATGAAGAACACCAACAAATCAGTGCAGAAGTGTTAAATTGCCTCTCTTGTCAGATACATCAGCACTGTAGAATGGCTATAAGTTCATGTCCTCTCCATTGCATCTCAGCAAATTTCTATTTCATGTCATGTTTTAATACTGTGCCTCAAACTGATATCTTTAACCCCCGTTTCCTGCTACTATGCTGCAATTTATTTACACTCTGCATAAAACTGTATGTCCCATTTTGGCACAGATAATAGGTAATTGTGACACATTTGAAATAAAGTTGTAACAGAATAATAATGCAGATAAAGGCCAGTTTTCAGATTTTGACATAATTGATTTTTACAGTCCCTCAAACCTCTCAAAAAGGTGTGATTTCTATTGCAATAGTGGGAGATATGATCACAACAAGTCATCCTTACCCACAAGTGCAGTGTGCTTTTTTAATGGAATCATGTTCTTAATAAACTGCATATATATAGCCATTTTGCACTCAACATCCTGTTTTGATTAGGGTAATTTTTCTATGCACAATCTATGTAACTGTGCGAGTAAAATTGTTTGGGGTGGGTTGTGATAATTTGGCCTACTCTGAGTGGTTTCCAACAACAAAAAGTTTGGCTATACTCCACAAAATTAGTCCCTCCTCAAATCTGAGTAGTATGATTGACATTGACGTGGCAATGAGTTCAGTAGGCTCAGAATACACAATAACTTGATAACTGACTGTCAAAACCAAATGTAATTTCCTTTTTTTGGACTACTTTTATGTTGATTGGGTTGGTTCCAGGCTCTGATTGGGCTACTTTGTCATTCCAATCTGGCAACACTGACCAACAAAAGCAAGGGAAAAGAGAACTACTAGCATGCATGGGTGTACAATGTAGGTTTTGAATTCATCCAAAACAATCACCTCTGCAAAATGATTTTTAAGAAAATGCTATAAACACATTTATTTGTCCTATTTCATTTTGGTGAGAACCCGATGTAAACATTATGTTATTTGCTGGCAAAATCTCCACAGGATACTTTAAGGTGTTTGCCTAAATGGAATTAATGGGAGTGACTCCTCTCCACCTACAGTATCTCAGCCAGAAGACCAACTAAACTTCTATTAAAAAATGTGCAAAACGTGTTTTCTTTTTAACAGAGTACTGTTACGTCAAACCTTTTGCCTCCCTTGTCCCTGTTATGTGAGGCAACACAGACTAATTTGTAAACACCAGTACACAGTGTGAGTTTCCATCAATTCTGCGTATTCCCATTTTGCCAACATCTTACCTCCTGCTACCATCTGGAGTTCCCAGTGTTCAAAGCTGCTTTGTGCAGATTTACAGGCAGTCATGCGTGGTAAACTGAGAAACTGTCAACCAAATTATCAGAAAAGGTGGCTGCAGGTGAACCAACAAATGTAATGATTTCTGCGGTGGACAAAAAATCATTTTATTAAAAAGAGAGTGGGGAGTAGTCATGCCAATATGCTAATTAAGGTATCTTTTCATAGTTCTTGAATGGACTTTATGTGTCATTTTCCACTATGGTATGCTGTATTTCTAACTACCAGTGTCACTCTGCCATTATTATTCCTTAGACACCCTGCCAGGGTGGTTTTGACAGAATATAACAGTGGCTGAACTCAACTCTTAAAAAAGGTACTCATGTTTCCACTTCAGGGTACGCCGACATTAATTTTTTTAGAAAGTTCTTGTATGTTAAATATTAAAGGAGCGCTATGCAGTTTTGGCAATTTCTTCGCTGTTTTCTTGCAGGTTTCTCTATAGAGCTCCCCCTACAACTTCAGAATAGATATTTGGCAACACTGTAAAAATTCACTCACTCAGTCAGTCAGTCTGCCGTTTCCTCTTTCTCTGTTCCTCCGATAATGCTTTCCTAGCTTTCTGCTTCTTTTTTGCCAACTCAGCCATGACGATAGTGTGAAAAACTCCATCGCTACCTTGTTCTTATCAGCCGGTTCCTGGAATGGGGCGTGTATGTGTGCAGTGCTGTGAAGCAATTCGTTACATCGCAAGACCTAATATCACGCAATACTTCCTGACGCTGAGGCCGGCGGCTCGCCGGCTGAAAGTTGCAAGGGTGGTTTTTCCGCTCACAGGCGCTAGGGGGGGGAACGAGACAACCACCATTCAACCCAAAAAAAAAAGTCATATAACCATTCCAATGACTCCGAAGCGGTTCAGTTAAGGTAAATTAAGCTAAAAAAACTGCATAGTTCCTCTTTAAAGTGTGAAGGATTTTTCAATGGTCTCACTTTGGCGCCCTACGGTGGTAGTACCAAGAATGATAGTGTTGCAAGCAGCAATGCGCTCAGCCCTTTAATTTGAAAAATACAGTAATCGCTTAAAGTTCTATACGTAGCAACTTTAAAATGTGTAGTTTGCAATGATAACTTCTTTTATATAACTTTTACATATAAAAAGCAGGTCCATCATAGACCTTGGCATGTAAAACTATTTTACCATTATGTAAGGCATAATCCATGTTTAAATATACTGACCCTGTGGAGTGTAGGAAGCAGTGAAGGTTTGTTTACAAAAAACTACACTGGCTATCTTTAAATATACATTTTAATATTAAATGAATCATGACCATAATATAATCATCTCCTATTCTGACATGTAAATAATTCGCTGCATTGGGACAATGGTAAAAAAAAAACGTGTCATTTGCAACTTTGTGCCCCTTCTTGTAACGGGCTGAATGTACATTCTGTGACACATTACTGCGTCTGGTAGCATAAAATCTTCCAACACAGAGCTTCTATATTTCTCTGCAGGAGTTTTCTCTTCACCTGGAGCAAAGCTCATTTCACTGGAAAATTGGCTCTACATCTCAACTCCTCACACCCCCATTCTCTCCGCCTGCCTCTCTAAATTCAGCCATTATTGTAGTGCCTTAAGCACTAATCCAATTAGCTATAGGAAGCAAATGGAGCTATCTCTCATTTTAGCTTGTCACCTGCTCAAGGGGGCAAGGGGAGGGTAAGCAATGTGTTTTATGGGGATTGCGACTTGAGGGAATAGATGATACATAGCATGCAAATTTTTCAAGCCTGCAGACGAGGAGTTTTGACAATAAAGTGAACATCGAAAATGACTTAGCAGTTGTATTAGAGAGAGGGACTGTAGTAAAAAAGGGAAATCACAAAGATGGCTCCACTACCTCATTTCTTCCCCCAAAACCTGCAAAAACATTTGCTCATGGCTTGAATTTTCTGGTCGCCCTACAACACTTCACTGCTTAGTGATTAAACCTCAACATTTCACTCCGCTGACTTGTTTGACCCTCCTCTGTGGCCTCAGGTGGACGGTCAGATTCTTGGCCTTGTGCCAATCTATTAGACACTGTAAACATATCTTCAACTACAAAGGACTTGCCCCAGATCGCCCTTGGCAGTCAGACATCCACGCAGAAGCCATATTTCTCAGAGTGCTTCACTTAATGCCAGATGGTATCAGTGCTCACAATGCCTGAAACCAGTGTGGGTGGTGAATTCAAAATGTACCTGAAGCGATGATTTAAAAATGAGTAAATGGATGGGCTGGCTACCACTTTGCAGTTTGGAGGCACACAAAAAAAACAACTAATTTAGGTCAATAAAGTGGTAGAATGCGTTTGGGTTTATTACAGCATAAATCAGCTTCTCCAATACGACTTGTGACCAGGTCATCAGGATGGAGAAGGTAATAAATAACATTAGGTTGTGGGTAATTTGATTTCAATGAATCATATCTTACATAAGTGTGTTTTATATGGGTGTCACAATCTAGCAGCCTAACTGTTTCAAATCTTGTGCATCTTTGAGGTTGCCAATGTTTAGGAGGCTGATATCATCAAGTCCAAAACCTCCCACCACAAGAACAGTTTTTTCCCAACTGCAGCTGGCCTCATCAACAAGGCTTGGACCCCCACTGACGGTCATCCCACCCCATGAACACTACGCATCAAGCTCCCACTATCCCACTACTATTATCTCTGTACATTGCATAAATTCTTCATGCTTTTGCACATTCCATCCTCTTTGATTCAAATACTGAACAGATATATTTGACAGTTGATATTTTATTGTAATTGTATTTATTTATGATTCTTGACTTTTGTAGGACTTGTTTTTTTTTCTTATCTCTTCCTATGTTTATTGATATGCACCAAGATACCAAGGCAAATTTCGTGAATGTGTAAACCTACTTGGCAATAAACTAAAAGTCAAATTCTGATTTTGTGATTTTCGATGTCAAGAGTTGAACCATGCAGATTTCCTTCACCTCCGTGAGCAATCCACCAATTGCAGTGATTTCACTGAAGAGTAGGGTTGGGCATCGGGTTGGGCAACGATTCTGATTCCAATTCCGAGTTTTCCTTTCGATTCCGGTTCTTATCGATTCTCGATTCCGATTCTTTGAGGGGTGGAGTTGAAACGGGTCACATGCTTATTTCACAAATAAGAGGAAAGTTTTATTTTGATTCAATGGTGGGTTGCAGTTTTACCGGGCTTCTCAGCGTAAAACAAAGCCACACTAGAGCGCTGCTTACTGCGCTCCATAGCTGCAACACAACAAGTGCCTGGCTGCTATGGAAACCAAAACTTGCGCATGTTAAATTTGAAACCTATGATCAGATTTGAAACCAAATCCTCCAAACGATTCCAATAAAGAAACGATTCCGATGGAATCATAATTTTTGAAACGATTCCAAGTAGGAATCGGTTCTCGATGCCCAACCCTACTGAAAAATTGATTTGATATTTAGTCCAAAAGTTGATCTGTTCTTAAAACATTTTATTTTCATGTTTGCAAATGCATAATTAATGCCAACATTTCCAAATAAACCATAGCCTTGACTTTGAAACTCATTTTCAAATTGGTAGAAAATGGTTTTAAGTTAATAGCACATGAAAACAAAATGGACTGGTTGCATCTTTATGCAGGCCACATTAAACAAACACCTCAAAACACAAGTAAACAGCTTTCTATCTAAAAAAAATGTCGAACCAAGGCTGCCATATCTTTTTTGGGAAAAATTACTTTGGCCTTTTTTCCCTTGCAACACATAACAACACCTCAACTCTGCAGTGCCTGATAATGGACAGAGCACCATTGTGGGTGACAAAATAAATGTATTTCTGTCTAAAAACCTTCCCTAATGCAGGTTTGATGCTGCACATTTCCTCTCTGTTCTCTGGTATTTTTGCTTGAAGGGCTGGTGAGACATTTGCATCTTTGTCCTGTTCTGACTGTCGCCACAATCCTCATGTAGCACTGGCAGACCTTGCCTGTAGTGCTGCCTGCCTCTTTGACGCCGCAGTGCCCTGTCATGATGACAGTTCTGCCTTTTGCCCTTTGAGCTGTTCTAACCGTATAGCTTGTGGTGGATTGGAACATGATGAAATGGACGCACAGGGAGCAAATACCTGTCAGTCTGTTTTAACACTGGTACATGGCAGTAAGGAGCTATGGAGAGGTCAGGGGGGGCTGACTTCCTGCTAGCATTTTTGAAATTTTATAACAGTACTCAGACACAAACACTATGGAAGTCTATTTTCCATTTGTTTGATAGATGTTTGGTTGCCCCTCTATTATGACAGGTAGAAAGAACATTCAAATGTACTCTGGAACAAAACGCCTGTTGTATAATGTATGACAACAAGTTTGGCATTGGCTTGTGGCCTTACCCAGACCAAGCATTAATGGGAACAGCAGAAACAAACACCAAAGATAAACAGGTGAATTGTCTTAAGTGACTAATCAAAAGCTGTAAGCCATCAAACCTCTATCAGAGGCTGCTTTCACAGAAGGCAGCAGATGTTACTCCTGAATCTATTCATCTAAAAGGATGCAATTTGTTTGGAGTTCACAAATGTAACCGTAGTGCAATGTCAGACTTCAAAACAAATGCTTTCACTTCAAAGAAAGTGTTTGAATGCTTCCCGTTTAATTCTGTGACTTTTTCCAGTTGTGTCAAGGACAGTATGGGCCCACCAGCTGTATGCAAGACGAACGCCAATCTCCATGTCTCTGGAAGGAGAGGGGATGAAACAGAAGACTAATTGAGACTAAGTCCACCCCCTGCCTGCGCGAGCTGCCACTCTCTTGGCTGAAGACACTTACTGTAGGTAATTACAGTTCTGGAGAGCACCAGTCTCTCAAGCTAATGTGCAATCACAGGTTGGAACCTGACATTAAAGAAAATCGTACCCTATTTGGTTCACATAAGCATCCTTGTAGATCTAACTGTGTTCCTGCTGCCTCCCTGCAATCATTGTGCCCCTGCTGGAAATCTAACCACTTTCACACCACACAATTTATACTACAATCAAAGCCATAACATATTTTTCAAAGCAGGAACATCCAGAATGTCTAACATATTCTTAATTTTATTGAACCAGCATGAAGGACACTGTATACACAAAGAGCTCTCAATATTTGATAGCTGTCTCACAATGTATGAATTTTACAGCAGAATGTATATTGTCCACGTCAGCAACCGCTAAATTATTTAGAATGAGTTGAATGGTAGTGTGACAATGGTTTCAACAGATGGCTAAATCAGGTTGGGATAATAAGTACCCCTGTCATGCAATGTGCTTTTTGCACCATTAATTTTTTTTTGTACATTTGTGCCTTTAACACAAATTCCCCCCCCCCTTATTCATAATGAAACAGGATTAAATGTTTATTTAGCAACCACATGCCAAATAGTCAAAGCTGTGATCACCTACGCAGCAGCCTTAAAGGACTAACAGCCTAAAAATGTTTATGGACGTTTTGTATGCAGTGAGGTACAGCTCAGTGGGGGAATGTGGATCCCTTGAGCTCTCTAAACAGTCACTGGTGCTTTGTGGCATATTATTCTGGGATTTTCACTGATGCTTGTCCTATGTAAGGCAAGCTCACTAACAGTACAGTCAATAACAATACAAATCTAAACATCAGGCAAAGCCCATGTGAGTGTAAATGTCTAAAATGTTTTTCCTCCAACTGGCGCTTTTGATTATATTGTCTCCTGATGTCACAGACAAAAAAAACCCCAACAACATTCTTTTTCATTTTTCTTTGCATTTATAACTTTAATTGCTTAATTATTTGATGGACAAGAAGTGATAAACACCTATTTTGGCACATTTAATATGGATCTTTGAGTTTTACCAAGCTTGTATGTGAGGCAATTTAAACCTAGTGACTACATTCGGTACTGCAGATCACATGATTCACTGGCTGAAAAAAACGTAATCCCCACATACAATCATTACATATGGAACAGGTTTAAATCAAGTAAAACATTTATCTAAAACATTACAAACACTGAAATGACTTTGTATAAGAATTTGATCCATGGTGTCCAATACAATTAGAAAGTTGAGGAGTGCCGTCTCAGTCAATTATTTAATGCCCTTCATGTGTGCAGGATGTCAGGAAGTCAAAACACAAAAAACAAATGGAACATGGTAATCATTTCTCTTAATACATCTGTGAATTTACAAAGGAATATAGATTCAAACATCTGTACTGAAAGTCAACAGCATAGTGGCATAAAATACTATGGGACCTAGAATTGAGCCTTGAGGTGCACCATATTGAACGAAGCAAAGCAAACATTGTCACTTGTGAGAAAATCAATTTGGCAGGTAAGAACCATTTTAGATGAATTGCCGTCATTACCAACCCTTTGCTGAAGTGAAACTGAGAATTTACTGGTCAGTGGTTACAAGCAGAGTACTGCCCTTGTGTTTAACAAGAGATCATACATGACAAGAGTAGTATAATGCTGGTCAAAAACTGCACTGTAGCAGCAAGTTTTTAAAGAACCCAAATATATTTCACAATCCGGAGTTTTTAAAACCTTAATTTCACAGATGTTGTAAACTATGGAGAAATGACACACAAACTCTGATTGTGAATGTAGATTAGATTGTGGACAGTTAAGTTTTGTTTTCTGTGAGGGAAAATAGTTTCAAATAAATTAATCGCCTCAATTAGCAGCTGAACCTCTGCTACATTAAAATGAACACTGACAAATGGGAACTCATAATGGCTGGCTTAGCTTTTGTAAGATGTAAGACAATGGCTGCTAAGAATTTAATTTTTGTTCTGTGCAGAAATAGGTAAACCAACAGGGAATTTTTGTCTCTCTAGATATATTGGGATAAGACTGATTACATTTGATAATAGTAATGAGCCATGGCAAAAAGATAAAGGAATGGTAGCAGAAGTCTTTCATAAAGATACTGTAAAGTTCAACCTTAGAATAAGCGCTGTGTGGACTGCTGGCACGAGCAGCAGCCGATTCAGCAGCCAAGTTGCTGCAAAAACAGTTTGAGGACGTTGGAGCTGTTGGGCTCTCTGTGGTTCAAAACATTGCAGGCTCAGGGGGCTGACACACTTGGCTTTGGTGGCCAAAGTTTTTGGAAATTTGGTTAAAGATAATCCTGCATCCCATGCATTTCAAAACAGCCCATATTTTTGACCTAGTTCCCTCAAAGTTAGGCAACTTAAACTAATTGGTTATGGTTTGGGGGTAGAAATACTAGGAGATGGGATAAAAACCACAATCACTGGTGCACCCACATTTACATAAGTGTGCCACTGTATCATGCATTTAGCTCAGTCGTAGGTCATTCTCTCCCTTCTCTCATCTAATGAAGACATAAATCCCACATATATCTATAAGTAACATTTAGTTTTAGAATTATAGTTAAGACAAAAATGTGACTTGACTGGTTCTGGTTTCAGAATGCCGTGCTTGAGCTCAGGCTGGCTTAATTTGCATCATCCTTCAAATCACTTCTCAAAATCCATTATGTGCTAAAAGTCTTTTTCTATAGCAGGACCAGAGGCTCCAACTACAGACACACACAGAGGCATAGTGATGGTCAAACAGAAAACTTCGCATCATTGAATGTAACATAAAACCACTTGGCACTGAGTTAAACTCATTAACAAAAACTGAGGAGGCCTGGTCAGGCCAACATTTAAAATGCCAACATTTCATGGTGTAATGGAAAATTTGTCTTTTAACATATCTTACTATTGACTTTTTTTTTGTTTTTAGCTGTGTGAAATTTTTACCCCTATTTCATGTATGGCCCTAACTTAATAGCCTAACTTTGTTCTTCTGTTTATCTAAAGTACAGATACTGGCTTTTCTCTACCTTGCATTTCGGTCCCAGATTTGGAGGTCAGGGTTCACCGATAGTCAGAAGGGCTGTTCATTTTACCCCCTCCCTCTTTCTGTCAGCTTGTTAGAGGGTTAAGCAAGTGATTCTCCAAGTCTCTTTGTTCATTCTCTCAGACTCTCATGATGAACTGAACCTTCTTTGCGCAAAGAATAAATACTTAAGACTTGGTTGAATGAAGCCTTATTTCAGATCTCACCTGGGTATTAGAACTTCTACCACAATGATGAAATCAATTGGCGATAGACCAAAAGCAAGTCAGTCATGCCCTTGATGAAACCAAAATGGAAGTCCAAAAGGGAAGCTATTATAGCTTTTACTTTTGTTGCAGTATTCAGTTTTATTTAACCTTGTCTGTCACTTTTCAACCACTTATTTTTTAAGAAGACAGATTCATTTTGCCATTTGCAATTAAAGTTGCAACTCATTGTATTTTTTCATTTCCATGACCTCATATTGTCTCACCACAATGTGCATTCTGTTTTATTTTGTATTCTTTAAAAGCTGTGAATAGGTTTTACATTTCCTTTGTGCATTATATTGTGGGAGAAACATTGTCCATCAACAACACAAATCAAGGACATTCTACATGCATTGTGACATCTTTGACTGTACTGTACACAGGCGACAGTAAATGTGACTGGGAGCTCTACAGAGAGGTTGTGCCTTCTGGGAAGCAAAGCATAGATATGTTTAAATAGACCAAACAGCAGGTTCACCAAATCATCAATAATGAGCCTCAATTACGAGAACCACCACTCCTGCTAAGAGGGCAGGACCCACAGCCTCCTGACACAACCCATCACATTCATCCCTCCACTGGCATGCCTTATCAACGTTTTTCTTCTTCTTTTTTATCATGTGTGTTTTGAAAAGTGCTACAAAAATAAGGTTTATTTACTTCAATTAATGTATTGGTTTCACTGTGACCCTATGAAGCATAGACTGTGTGTAAGGTACAATAGTTATGCAAAAGAAAAGTGTATGTAGTCTGTATTTGTACTCCCCACACACACACACACACACACACACACACACACACACTCACACAGTTTTAGCTGGGCTATTATTAGGCTCTGAGCTTTTAAATTTGACCCGATCCATCCCAGCTGTGATGACTAAGAAAATAAAATGCCTACAAGCTTATAGATATGGCACATTGTGTCAGTGTCTAGTGTTGGATGATCATTTGCTTAACATGAGTTCTTATTACGTTCAACATAACTAATTTAATTGAACATAAATTAGTGTGGCCCTCCTCAGGCATCAAATTCCATCTATGTTCGCTTACATTTATATCAAGCTAAATACTCCAATGTTTTAAGAAAGAGATAGATATCCTTTCTCAAATTTAGGTTGGGGATTGTTTAAAATCAGAGTCTTAAATAAAAACATTTCACAGCAGAAGTTTTGCTGTCTTTGCAGTAAAAGCATAGGTGGAACTGTACTCACTTATCCCTAAGGAATAGTGTATGAGTGAACAAAGGAGTGATTTTGGACACAGTCCTTTTTCCTTGGCAGACATTTTCACCTCTCAAAACAGGTGAGCCACTTCCAGGGCTGAGCCATCGTTAAGGTGATTAGTTACACCTGTGCTTTTGCTGCTATGACTAGTCAAAATGTGAAAAGGTCTATTTGTAGAGCCTCACAGGATTTATTAACTGAAGAAACCAAAAGTATTTAAAACCATCTCCAACCTAAATCTGAGAAAAGAACTACATATTTAGGCTTTGTACTTTATGACAGTACTAAAAATACTTTCTGTCTAACAGTTTTTATTTTTTTTTATATATATATATATATATATATATATATATAATATATATTTATCTTTAACATGGTTTATGGTGGGATCAAGATGTACAGTACAGCAGTTGAAAAGAACTAATTTTGGATAAACTACCAGAATCTTGCATTTACACAATACTGTGCTGCTAACAACAATTTATTCTAAAGCTTTATCACAACATATCTGCTCTCGCTATGATTATTGGTCTACGGAAATACATGCGGAAAGAGATGAAGATGTGGGTTGAAAGAGGTGAAATGAATGTCAGCTCCGGCATTATACTGTATCAGCCATCTTAGTCCAAATGCCAGCCAGGCTTCTTTTCTGATAAAGAAACAGAGTTATCATACTGCTTCCTATTGCTAATCAGAGGCAAGCGATAACGCTCTGAAATAGATTTTTACCGCTGCATGCATGCGTTTCTGTCGTGTTATGAAATTGTCACCCGGAGTCAACGTGGCTTTTCAAAATGTTGTTTCTGTATTTGTTAGAAAGAAATGAAAAGAATTCAATCTGAGTTTGTAATTTGTAAGAACACATTAGCCTTTTTGCAGCCAGTGTCTTTAGTCACTGTCCTGCACATTGCATCTCTCGTCAAAAGCAACCAGTTTTTTTCATGTCGACCAAATTGCATTTTTGAGTTTATCCAATGGGATTTTTTAGAGGATTTCACAATATCCAGGAGTGGCAACATATCTAAACCCATAGTAGAGCATTTAATCCTTTTGAGTGGAAAAAAACACACACACAAACAAAAACAAAAAAAGAATGCCTTAATTCCCAGGTAGAATTAGAAATAAAGTACATAGAAAATATAATTGAAAAATTGTCACTGTTTCCTAATTTAAAGTTTTTTTTCTTGCAGTTACATATATACAGTAAAGGATGGGCTTCTTTACCTCCATCACACACTGATCATTGTTCTTAAAATTGCTCTCTTCCCCTCTTTATTTTCAGTGATTCTACATATTTCATACTTTTATAATAACCTGGAATGATGCAATATTAGCAACTACTCCCCAATGATGCAATAACTGATGCTAATATTACACTATGCACAGAATATCTTGTTACTTTATACTTATATATTCACAAGTCATCATTCAGAAATCTGCTAAATCCAAAGGCTTTCAGGCTTCACAGCTTGAAAACTTTTACCTAAAAGGTGTCATTCTTAGTGCGACCGTCACTATTTTCCCATAATTTGCATAATAATAAAACTCACTTTAATGAATTATGTCTTTAAAGTTTTTACTTTTAACATTTAAGTCTTTAAAAATGTTCTGCAGGATGGAGATTGCATCAAGATTACCTCTAAAACGCTGACAGTATAATTAACTTTGCTATGCAGTTAAACACTGATGATACAATCACACATGGATTTGCTGCAGTGGGTGAAATTTTAAATATTGGGACAAAAATGCCTGACACTCTAATGACAACTCTGTTCCCATTGGAGTAATTGTGTTGGTTAAGAGCAGACAAACAACAAATGCATTATTTCAACATGTATGCCCTCTCACTCCTTCACTGTTGTTGACTATTGTTAATGTTAACAGTAACGTACAAGCCCCCATAATCATGCTTGTCAGTGCCAAATAACAAAGCTTACAGCGGCTCCCTGTACAGTTTTGACCGGAATTAAATATAAACATTGCCCTCATTCTGTCCTTTTTACCAAGTTATATCTCTTGACAATTTATTTTAGCTTGAACCTACAACTTCAGCTGAGAAAACAAACATGTTAACATAAGGGGGAGAGCGGGAATTTGATGTATAACACAGAGAAAAAGTGTGCAAAGTACAGCCTGAGGAAAAATACATATTGCTTAATGATTGTTGAAGGAATATCTTAGTGTGTGTGTCTCAGCTGGATAAGGCACAATGCTATGTGTGATGTGTGTGGTTTGAAAATAGCCTGGGATCATTGTCACATACTGTCTGCATCTTTTCTCCACCCCTTTGAAAACAGATTTTCTCACCTACCTATAGTGGTATCTAGCCATGGAGACTATTTTTGGTGCACACAGCATTGAAAAATGAAATAAAAAAAAAATGCAACAGGAACACTGTCCCAGTTAGAACTGCTTTCTATCAAAAAAATGTTGACAGTGTGTTTGTCACTAGATCTTCATACTTAAATCACAAACTAGATTGTCAGTGTCTCCCAAAACACTTAGACAAACAAAAAAAAACACCTGACTGTAACATGAGCCTTGTTATAATCTCTCTCATCTCTATGGTTATGGTCATGTGCACTAATGTTCACTGTTGGTATGAGACCATTAAAGACACATATGCCGACTAGACCTCTGCCTTAAGACATTTTGTGCGTATGAAGGGAACGTCTCTATGTTCCCAGGGTCCTATCTTCCCTCTGTGGCACCAGTATACAAAGCTCCCCCGTGGAGCAGAGCAGCAGAGTTCTGCCGAGATCCCCCGGATGACACAGAACACGTCACGAAGGTCTGCTCCCCACTGGCGTCATCATTTCTTTTAAACACACTGCCCACACAAAGATGACACAGAGCTTTTTTAAAAGTATCCCTTTTTAATGTAAACATAGCAATATGACATTGTGAAAATACACAACTATGTAACGACTAAGTAAAAGTCATGCATTTTCTGGCCCCAGGGAAGCTCACCTGGTAGCGCGTGCGTTCATATACAGAGGCTCAGTCCTCGACGCAGCGGCCGCAGGTTCCATTCCAACCTTCCCCCTCTCTCTTCCTTTCATGTCTATGCTGTCCTGTCAAAAGAAAGGCCTAAAAATCTTTACAAAAAAAAATATATATATATAAAGTCCTGCGTTCAAAGCCTTAAGTAAGTAGCCTATGTCAATATCAGCAACATTTACCTAAAGTACTAGTACTTACTCTACTACTAAAAATGGTCCATGATGTTTATGGATTAATTGTACAGCTGCATTAGGTTGTGCTAATGTTAACTAGGCTATACTGTTGAGTAGTTTAATCTACAGCAATGCAGCATTGCATCATATGCTATAAGATCATCACATTTGTAGCACCGCTGTCCTTGGAAAACCACTTATCTCTATATCACTATAAGAGATGGTGAAATGAGCTCAGAAAGAGTCCTGTTCCTGATCCAAAACGGCTTTTTAAAGAGTTTATTTAGAACAAGGATAATTTTCTCAACACATAAAGGAACATTTTATCCTTCAGCTTTTTAGAAATTTGGTGTACATAGTTTTCACGATGTTGCTGTTGAATTCTTTAATGTCATTTAAAAGAAAATTCTATTCGCCTCGATCTTAATTGTATTGCAGTGGTGGCAGAAACCTGAGACGGATATTTTAAAACCTGGGCAAATAAAACTTAAACTATGTGCATGGCTGGATATCACTAGATAGTCTAACTAACAAAATATGTGACTGGAAAACCTGTGGTTTTCTATTACTGTCCTATTCTCACACATACATACATTAGTCTATAAAATGGAGTGCTGCTGAGTTCATTGGGGCCTAATTTAAGCTTATTTATTCTGCATAAGTGCACATGAGGCATAATGATGGAGAAGGAAGCAGACCATGATTAAATCTTCCTCTCACTCAGTCATTGCTGCATATTCATTTTTCCTCTCAGCCAGCATGCTTTCATTGTTCTCCGATGCCTATAGACAGTTGAGTCCTTCAGCCAGCTGCAATACATTTTGGAATGAATCACAGGTTTAAAAGCTGCGCTCTGAATCCTGGGGCATGAATTCAACGAGAAGAATCTTTTGTATGTGTCATATATTGATGCACTGCCATATCCAAACAGCAAAAGAACATTTAATACAGCTCGCTCTAAAGCAACCTTGGTCCAGGAGTGATTTTAAATGCGTTTTGTATCATGAGAAAAAAAAAAAAAAGAAGAAAAAAGAAAATTAGGCCTTTTGTCTACACAGCATTTTCTTTCATGAATGGCAATTAAATATCCTCAAAGGCTCTTTTTTTTAATCTTCAACAATAACATGACCTTGAAGAACCTCACATTTAAAAGAAAGAAAATAATGGAAATGTTTGTCAGTTTCCAGACGTGGCTGTGGAAAATGGCAAAGGTCAGTTGTTCATGTAGTTGATTTGTTTGGCTGTGTTAACAGGCTTTGTCTGCCTCTTCCCAGATCAAAGGTGTGCGACTCCTGTCTCTGTGAGGACATTGTAAGAACACAGCATCCAGCAGACTAATCCAATTAAGTGTGTTTGTTCAGGTTGTCATGCGCCCGAGCCAAAACAGGATGAAGGTTGTGGAGGAGGAGCCGGGGCTCTTAAGAGACTGGTATGACATAGGTCCACGCACAGCCAGACAAAACTGAGCACATGAGCATGTTTACAGTGAGCGCATAAGGCAACCAGCAGCTCAATTATTCAACATGCGGAAGAGATGTAATGACTTTCTCCTGTTATTAATGACCCACGCCTAGGCTTATTTATGAAAAGATACTTGTGTGTATTAGGCAGAAGATGAAGGAGCAGGAAATTGAAGATGTAGTTTTGTGAATCCAAACAAATATATTGCCTCTTTACACTTCCTCCTACGTACATAAAAAGCTATTTTTATTTCAATTTTAAATGCTAGATTGCCTAATTTAAAAAATTTATGAAATATATTACTTCCTTTGGAGTTTTCTTTTGCCATAAACTAACATTTGATCAGTCGATAATGACAGCTTCTACATTTGCTTGCATGCCAACACAACCAACTTCCACTTATGTAGAACAGTGCCCTCCTATTAAGTAACAAGGGCTAAAAGGAGTTTAACATGCCATATGCAAAAGTGATTCCCAGTCCTTCAAAATAAAACAAGATGCAACCTTGAAACCGAGGTGTCCTTGTGTTAAACCAGGGGGATGTTGAAATGGTAGCATGATCAAAACTGCATTAGAGTGGTGTGATGAAAGCAAAGACCCGAATCCCTTTGTGACTCTAAAAATATTATTTCATCTCACAAAATTGTCTGGTTGCATTTGAATAACTCAGAACCCACATTAGTGGCTGCTTATAATTCCTGTCTTTTCTCTTTTTTTAATTTAAGGTGAAAGCATTCTAATAAGGTTGAAATTATGGTTCTCACAGGACTTGTAGAGCTGGTTGGGATTTATTTTGTCTCTATTAGATGGTAACTAAACATCCCAGTGGAAATGTTAATCATGGAATCAGATGGCTTTAGATATTGCGGCAACAAATCCACGCACACACTTGAACACACGCACACGCTCTTGAGAAAGAATCTGCTGAATCAGAAGATATGGGGCTGTAAGCTGAGGGCAGTGAATAAGGCTGATTTATCAATACTTATTGAGCTGTGGCCTTAACAGGATACATTGCTGACTAGTGAAGGATAGGCCAGCAATCAGCCTGCTTGATAAACATGTATGCATTTCTGTAGCAGTTTCATATAACTAATGGTGTATGTTTCCCACAGGTTAATATTTATTAAGCAAACTCCCTGCATGGTCTCTCCATCGATGGTGCTGTGATCTGTATGTTGGGCTTGGAGACTACTTTTATTACAATGACAATGCCTGATTTCAGGCCTGAATCACCACCCACATTTCTAATTGTTTCATTGTTCAGTGATTCAGATAATGCCTGATTATTGAAGATGTGAATTTTGAAAGACGTGAGCATTTCATAGACAGAGCGATTGTAATGAAAAACACTACACTCAGTTGCCGGTTTATTTGGTACACCTAGATAAACACCTATGCAGTGTTTATCTAGTAAAAAAGCGCACACAATAGATGAGTGATATTATTAATTCTCAGATGGGAAACTAGTTTACTTACCCATGCCGTAAATACAAGTCAGACAATCGCAGCAGAACAACATATCAAAGACATACTGCCACTACAGAGACTAACAAAGTGTCAGTACTGCTCAAATGTTTGTCTTACATTAAGGACTGGATGGCGAACAATTTCTTGCAGCTTAATGAAGATTAGACCGAAGTCCTTATTGTTGCACCGGACTCTACAGCCTCCAAGGTTGTTCATCTTTTGGGGTCCCTTTCTTCAGCGGTACAGTCCAAACTCTGAAATCTTGGTGTTATATTTGATCAGAATATGTTTCTTGACCAACGTATCAAACCACTAACCTGCACATGTTTCTTTCAACTGAGAAACATTGCTAAACTCAGAGCTGTGGTTTCGGCTTCGGTTCCATCCCGGCTTGATTACTGCAACTCCATTTTCATATGTCTCAGCAAGTCTTCCCAGAACCGCCTACAACTGGTCCAGAACTCTGCTGCAAGGCTGTTGATCAGGTCCAGCAGGATGTCGCACATCACTCCTGTTTTATCCATGTTACATTGGCATCCGATCAAGTTCAGGATCCAATTTAAAGGTCTTGTTCTTACATATAAAGCATTGCATGGTCAGGCACCTGTTTATATCTCTGACCTGCTCCATCCGTACACTCCTAACAGGTCACTCAGGTCTTCTAACCAGGGACTGCTGGTGGTCCCACGCACTCGTTTGAAAACTAAAGGTGACCGTTCCTTTGAAGTGGTAGCTCCGACTCTGTGGAACACCCTTCCTATTACCTTACGATCTGCAGTCTCGGTTGGAGCTTTTAGAAAGCAGCTGAAGACACACTTGTGTCAACTCGCTTTTGTCTCATGTTCGTAATTTGGGGTTTTTAGTCTTTTAATCTTCATTGGTATTGATTTCTTTTTGCTTGTTTATTTTCTGTTTTGGATCCTACTGTATTTTAACAAATGTCTATTGTGTGAAGCCCTTCGTGACTCTGTCTGTAAAAGGTGCTATATCAAATACATTTTTATTATTACAGTAGAAACACACACATATATTCAAAGAGAACAGTAGCTCAGAAGCATCCAATACATTGTAATGTATATTTAACAAAATCTTAAAGATTATGTCAAAAAATATAACTTATAATTCAGAAAACAAGCAAATATCACACTGTCTGTCTGAATAAATCTGTATTAACCCTCTGTCTGAAACGCTCCGTTTGGTCGTTTCTGATTGGTCAGCACTCTGAATGGAGACCCTGCACTTGGCAGCATTGGTGCAGCCGGGGAATGACTGTTATGTTCTACCTTGTATAGTTGTAACATCATAACCGTAAGGAAGAAAGGCACAGTTTCTGAAAATACGGGCTGTTTGCATTTTGAGCGTTTTTATATTTTTACAGTATTTATGTAACACCACAACCTTGGTTAGGGGTTAGGGAATCTCACTTTTTTTTTTTACAATTTGGGGCCTTTAAAGCCTCTATATGTAGAATTGTAGTTATAGCGCCTTTGAAATAATTGTGATGTCATACATCTGTGTTTGTAGAAAAATAAACCAGACTGTGTTGCCTTTAGCTCGTTTGTCCCAACATCCCCAAGATGGATCCATGGGGGGTAAAAGTTTGTCGATGTACTTTGCTGTCTATGACAATGCCTTTCTTTTGAAGGAAGGAATACATTTTCAAATCCTACGCATACGAGCTTTAATAAGTGCTGCCTTGGCTTGACTAAATCAAAGCTAAATCTTCCAATTCTCTCAGGTGCTGTCCTATACTGTACGTCTCGCTGTTCACTCAGTCATATACAAATTGGAGCGGGTACACAGCTTGATGTGTGATTACCAGCACACAAATGAGATTGCTGCAATCAAACATCTTGAGGGGACTTACTGCAGCGAACCCACTAGGTAACCGTTTCGGTCTGCGCATCAGACGGCCCAGTGAATAGGAAACGCTCACTTCTGCACCAACAATGTGTGCTCCATGGAGTTAACCCCACCAGGGTTGAGGCATCAAACCCTGCAAAGTCAATTTCTCTGTGCTCATTAAATCACCCATAGCACAATCAGCAGCAGGGTGTTGGAAAATAAACATCCTGCTGATGGTGTGTGATAGAAGGTGTTAGCAGGCTCTTGGGGAAGGGATTTTCCGACTGAGGAAATGCATGTTAGCTCTTTGCTGTGACGGGGAGAAAACTCTCGGTTTGGAGCGTGATTTTAAAAGTATGTAGGTTGTAGGTTTTTGTTGTTTTTTGAACATTCAGAGGACTGAAATGATTGACATGATGAATGACAAAATCCCATCAAACCCATTCATATATCTCATACAAGCATGATTAAATTATTACTTTCTCCAGACCCAACAATCCTGTACAAAAGTTCTACATTTCATCGAAATGTTTGATTAATTAGCGACAATGTACTATGACAAATGCATATTTTGGATAATAGGGAAGCTATTGGTTCCACTGACTAAAAATAGAATGCATAATCTCTTAATCCATCTTGCCACCACTTAGTATTTCTCTAAATGTTTCTAATAAAGTCGCCTCAAGTTGTGTGATTCCCTATAACATTTCAAGCATAAAACAACTAATATATTGGTGCTGTTTCCATTATGGATCCTTCCTTGAGCTGGAAACTCAATTAAGAAGCGATTTCCACATCAATTTTCTCTCAGAATGCTTCCTCAAGAAAATGCCACAGACAACTAATCTCGGCCTAATAGCAATATATCTGTTTTCATGATTAATATGCATGAAAAACCCCACATATTTTCATTTCCCAGTTACCAGAGATTACGTTTTGATAGGTCAAATATCTAATAGCTTTTGTACAGGCAATCAAGCTAAAGTCTTCATTTCCTTTTATTGGCAATTTGTATAAGAGCAGACATTTTTGTTCCCAAACTCCCAAACATAGAAGAGATTGGACACAACTTTAAATGAATGGACCCTGCAACAGAAATAACTTGATGACAAATGCCTTTAATAGCAAGTATGTATGTTACTGCTTTGTTGAATTTAAAAATCAGTGTTGGTTCTAATAACTTTTACGTACAAATAACCCTAATCTGCACTATTTGTTAACTCATTTGTTTATAGACAGAGATAACATCAGGATTATTGCACATCGAGGGAAAGACAACTGCCAAACACAAGGATTATCTCATTAATTAAACTGCAAATGAAATGTCACAATTACTATAGATTTATTTGATTCAAAATGTGTAGATGAGATATGACAAGTGAGTGAGACGAAGAGTGTGGGAGTGTGATCTGATTTTTTTCTGTATTCATGAATATTTGGTTATAAATCGATAATCAGCACTGGGTTCAGGCCTGGGTTATTGTGTTAAGAGAATAAAATATTTTTGTAAAACCACTGAAATTAAAATAAAGATTGGTACATGTGGTTTACAATCGTGTATATTTGATATTGATTGAAAAACATCTTTATCTTTTTTAAGCAGGTCTGTCATGTCATTATATAGCCCGATATCACAAATCTGCCTCAAGAGGCTTTCCTAACTGTAAAGCATACAACACCCTCTGTCCTTAGACCCTCAATTCAGATAAAAAAATTTTTTTTTAATGTATATAAGACATAGTTGAACATTAAATAACAATGAAAGGATAAATCTTCAAAAACAACAATATGATGCTGTGAACGTAGAAGTCATTCTGGATGTTTCAAGAGACGTTTATGATTTGTGACAATGCGTCGGACTTGTATGAAAATTGTGCCTGTGCTTCAAATTCCATGGAGTTTGGTAAGAATGGGGTGTTGCAGTGGCATTTCAAAGGGGGCCAAAACTCTCACCTGCCTCACAAAAAAAGACGTGATGCCAAACTGTGGGAGCAACATCCAGCAATCCTTACAAATTTGTTCTTCGAAGTCCGCCAGAATAGATTTTCTTCATAGGAGGTGAAGGTGTAAATAATACAAATAATGATTGCTGAATTCCATTAAGCTTCTTCAGTTTCAGGGTCCTGGCACTTCAATCCATTTTGCATGCTTCTTAGATGCTTTTACACAGAAGATAGCTAACTGATCCGCCCAAGACGCGTGCAGTTACTACGTGTAAATGTTTTGTTAATGATGTTGGCGTGACTTGTTATAAACAATACTTTAGATGTAAGTTTCCATCAGACTATGTAAATACTACTAATAAATCTACCTGGTGTACATTGGTTTTGCTTTTTGTTATTAAAAACCATACAGTACATGCACAATAAAAACAAATAATTAAGGTCTCAAAGTTAAATTTGACAGCGGGCCTTCTTTCACGTTTGTAGCCAATTTGCAATTCCAAAAACCCATTGACTGGCAGTAGCAGCTGCATTTACTGTAGGTTTCGAGTGGCAAATGGAAATATAAATGAGCTGCCATGTTATAAGGATCTCAATAGATAAGAAGAGAGAGGTTCAATGATAGATGCTGATTAAGCTAACATGCCTGAAACTAAGTCACAAAAGTGGACAGACTCTACTCACAGTAACCATAATGAATGAATCCACAACTACAGGCCATGAACAAAATGTATGAGTAGTTTGAGGGTAGACTCATTATTAAATAGCAATTACTTGAAACTAGACAATAATTGATGATGACTTATTAAAAGGGGATTGATGCTGCAGTGACCTCCATTAACGGTCAAATGATTACTATCATTATTCTGATGATGGTTACCCATAAACCAAAAATTGGATTATAATTTTATAACCTTTGCGGATGGCCTAATAGCGTGCTTGCTCAAGTACACCTGGTGGATAAAACCTGTGACTCAAGAAGCTTCAACATCAGTTTTGTATTCTGTGTCATTCTGTGAATTTAAAATGTATAATGTTCACCTTCCTTCTCCCCTTGCTGTAATTCTTTAGCTGTGGGCCAAATCAGGTTATCCTGGTGAAGCCTTGTTGATTTGTTGGATGAGCCACTCAACTTTCCTCAGCTTCAAAACCTCATTATGAACCTCAGCTTCATCTGTTTACATTAAAGCGTTTCTCTTGATGGGCTCAGTACACAGCACGAATCTCCTGGACAGACAAAGCCCCCTGGCACAGATTGAAGTGAGCGAGCAGTAGAGCCGGCGAAGCAGCAGACGGTGGCTAAGCCTCGCTGCTGAGTGAACAAAATAGTTTCATTTAGTTCTGGTTCATGTGAAAAGGGAAAGACGCAAACACAATGATATCTGCAGAATCAACCGCTTGGTTTGTTTGCTTTTATGCCTCCACGTCAATATTAAGCTAAAAAGTAAATATCACAGTTAAAAGGTTGTCCTGCAGTGTTTAACAATCATTTTCACAAATGTCACAAATACCTCTCGACCACCCAGTAATGTTGCACATTAAAGCAGACACTTTTCAATAATACACCTGTACCTTGTGCTTGATTATACATTACTATTACTTTGGGAGTAGTAATATAAGTTTTTACACAATTAATCTTCAACTCGGTACAGACATTTATGTTCCCCTCAAGATTCCTCTGACTTTTCATCAATTTAATTTATTTTTTGTCCAGTACTTTGGGAGCTGCAAAACTAATGACATTAGCTGGACTTAATGTTTGTTGTGCTAATTAGCAAATGTTATCATGCTAACATAAATTAAGATGGTGAACATAGTAAACATTATACCTGCTAAACATCAGCATTTTAGCATTTAGCCAAAAGTACAGCCTCCCAGAGCTGCATGACTGTAGATAGTTGCACAATTTATGTGGTCGAATGTATTATATAATGTATTTGACTTTTTATTACCATATTTCTAATTTAATGAAATGCTGTTCTTTTATTTAGTTAATCCATTCATATTGTTTTTAATGTGTTGTCTTACCTCTTAGTCTGTCTCTATGAATTTACCCACAGGGGATCAATAACTCATGTTATCTCTTTGAGACAGACATTTCTTTTTTTGCAAGGCTGCAGTGTTAATTCTGCATTCTTTTGTGTATTTTAAATTAATCAAGCCATTTTCAAAAGGTAAATATGTGCCTTATTTGTGTATCTTTAAGGATAACATCACATTCATAAAGGGAGCTTTGCAATAAAATGATGCATGTCCTATATTTTACCCTGGCAGATGAACCCTGGTGCTGCAACATATTCACAAATGTACCACACAACTGAGCGCCAAACCAAATAGTTGAAAAACACATTTAATCGGTGTGAATTTAGAGAGCTCCTGTGCTTTTGCATATTTCAGAGGGTCTCAAGGATGTGGTGGTGTGGATTGGATTGCTCCACTCCTGCTGCACAGATGGTAGCAGCAGACTGACCTCACCCCATATCCACCCAAGTTCATTTTTTAAAGTGTTAATTATGCAGGGAAAGGTTTGCTGAGCACACAAGCTTGTTCACAGCATGGCTATGGTTTTTCCATAATAAGGTTACTCACACTTGGGAGCTGCCCTGCACAACCACAGTCTTCTGCGTATTACCCAGTAGAGCAGCTCAAGTCCAAGATCTTTAGGGCACTTTGACTGTAACTCACTCAACCTCACCAATCAGATTCTCCCAATTGGTAAGCAAACTGGTTGAATTTGAACTCCTGACCTTAAAGACACAAGCCCACATCTCTTTAGGCTACAACTGTCCCTAATGTGCATCTTTTTTTACTAAAGGGATTAAAAAAATGTTATTATTAGGGAGCGCTCATTCACCTACTCCTCACCATGTTATACTTAGCTGACCAAAAGAACATATACACATATGATAAAGTGCTCATTAAATGCTATCAAGCACAGCCAGAGGGCAAAAGACACACACGAAGAATTCACAGATTGCATTTCTCGCTTTTCTGCTTCTATTTTTAATGTAATGTATGCAGGATGCGGCCCCATTACAAACATTCATCTGTCACATGAGGAGAATTCTCACATTAGCTGAAAGAAAGCTGCTCAGAAGGACACTGCAGTGGTAAAGACATTTGAGGCTTGCTTATATTTGAAAACAAAACTGTTAACTAATCATTAATTATACTTGGCGTGTCAAATAGGCCTTGACATTTAAGTAAAATCCAACCAGAAAAAGAATATCACTGCAGAAAATGCATGGATTTAATTGTTTGTTGAAATTTCTTCATTTAAATTTGGCATTTTTTCAGTGATGTCACATAACTTTCATCCGCAGATGGTGTTTGCCTTAAAGTTTGTACTGAATGTGCTTAAGAAATAAAATGGGCTATCACCTTGGTGCAGTAGCTGTCACCTTGCACTTGATGGCTACATCCCTGATTACATGTAAAGACTGAAGCTAAAGCTCACCTCACCAGCTGATGATCCATGTGGAAAATATGGAATAAAGAATCAAGATGTTTGAGAATGATGTGTCACTTGGCCTCTGAAGTAATGCTCCATTATATTATAATATAATTGTATTTATTTTGTATTTGTTATATCGTCTTGATTAACATGATGGGTTGCTACAGCACAGCAGTTATGGGTTCTGTGCCTTGCTCAATGGCACCTCTGCAGTGCCCAGGAGGTGAGCTGCCACCTTTCCAGCTACCAGTTCACACTCCGTACCTGGTCCGTCCAGGACTTTGACCAGCTACCGTCTTGTACCTAAGCTAAGTCCCTACGGATTTAACTACTTCCGCCCCGGGTACTGCGGGTACTTAGCAAGTTAGCTGCATATGCTACTGATTGTAGTTTAACTTTGAGTAGATAAACACGTTTAAGTATCACTCTTATAACATTGTGGTGAAATCTACAACCTGACCAGGCTGCGTACCTAGTAACGGTTGCTACTGTAAACTATGATTGGACAATCACAGTTTGGCAAAGGGATTAGAGAACTGTCACTTAAAGACTAAAGTTTACTAAGACCATTGAAAATGGTTTTAATTGATCTGATTCTTCTGACTCTTTATTTTGATCAGGAATATAAATTGGAATCAAGAGTGGAGATTAGGAAAAAACAAAATGAGGTTAGATAATCCCAAAGAAAATCATAAATAGGGTTTAAGAGACTAATACTCTTCAGTGGAGTTAAGTTTTTATTGTTATGTTTTTGTAAGACACATGGACTGGTCCACACTCTGGACTAAAAGAGAAAGAGAGACAGAGACAGAGAGGTCAGAAAGCTAAATGGTCCAGCCTCCGGTATTGGTCCATTAATGGAATATAATTGGAGAATAAATGGAGCAAGGCAGTTGTAGATGGAGAAAAGGAGAAATACAGGTTAGTGAAGTCAGGTAAAGATGTTGTTGGAGAAAGAACCTTCATAAGAGAGGTGAAGAGACAGATGACAAAAAAGTAAGGTGCAATAGATAGAATGTGTTTGTTACAAGCCATATGTGATTATATGTCAGAACAGAAAAAGATGAGTATCAGCATGTAGTATCCTTATACTTAATTTTCCCTACACAACACATATTTAGTATAATACAAAACATGACAAAGTAAAAGCCTTTTGTAAAGCAACCAGCAGCCATTAAAACAACAGCTCCCAGAAGAGACTTTAGCTTGAGAAAATGTGCACAATGTGTCTTTTTTCCAGATGCTGTATTAGCCTCGTATGAAGAGATTCCAACTCAAATTCATAGCACAGCTTAAATCTGTGATTTGTATTTCATTAGTTAGATGCTGTGTAGCTGCTGAACAGCTTTTTATCTGACAATGTACAATTCACACTTTGCCCTTGAGAATCACTTCTATTTCTGCACCACAGGAAGGAACACTGCACGAGAGAAAACGATCCAATGGTCTCAAGATATTTTATTTGAGTAAACATGGTTCCAGGTAAGATGTTCTACGTGATATGAGGGGCTTTCAGTAACTGGCAAGGTATTTGTTGTCCCATGGGTCAAACAGATAACATGAATATTTTTGGAGAAATGTTCTTCAAGAAATTGTTATTGTGCAGATTATTGAATTACCAAACTTTGAGGACACAAACTTTGCCAGAAAGCATGTCTTTGTTATGCTATAAAGCAACTATGATTACACATGCATTACATTAAAACAAGACTAAGAGTCTACAGCAATGCATGCAGCTCTCTGAGGCTGTACTTAGGTACAGTGGTGTTTTAAGCTAAATGCTAATGTCAGATAACATGCTCATAATTACAAAATAACATCCATATGTTTAGCAGGTTATGTTTACAATGTTCACCATCTTAGTTTAGCATTATATTATGCTAATATTAAAACTATAGTGCGCAACTATTTTATATTCATGAACGTCCATTACATTTAAGCCATTGCCAAATGAGTTGATACAAAGCTTATTAAGCCAATCAGCTCCACAAAGCTCTCTCTCTTTTTCTCAGTATGGCTATGTTTACAAAATGGTGTAGGCCAGCGACTTTCGCAATGCAGCAGCTTGAGGGATGCGTGTAGAAAAGAAAAACAGCAGCGTTCAGCTTTGGAGACGAAGAGGATTGCGTGCAACAGGTGAAGGCATGGCTGAAAACCCAAAGAAGTGCCCCGGAAATGTTTCAGTCACTGATTGAATCAGACACGGATGTCACCTTACTGCTTTTGAACAGGTTAGTAATGGGTTTTGTAACATATTAGGAGTAGGTGTGCGATCACCGAAGGCTTGTGTCATGTGGATGCACCGACAGTGTTGTTGTCATTACTTCCGCACTATAGCTTTAAGTAATTAGCAGTAAACACAAAGTGGAAGCTGATGGGAAAGTCATTAGTTAGGCAGGTTTTTGACCTGATGATGGCGCTACATGAGAAGGGATCATCAAACTATTGCAATTCATCCTAAGGGAAAATGAATGTCTGAACCAAATTTCATGGCAAAACATCTAAAACTTTTTGAAACATTTAACTCAAAACCACAAATGTCAGTCTTATGGTGGTGCTAGAGGAAAAGTCAGGGGTTCACCAAAGTCATTAGGGTTCATTGTCTTAGAACCATGAATATTTGTACCCAATCTTGTGCCAATCTGTTTTGTAGCAGCTGAGATATTTTCTCAGGATGAATGAAACGTTTGAACTGATAGTGGCACTAAACAAAAAGTCGGGCAATAATGATAGTCATTAGGGTTTATCCTCTGGAAATCATGAATGTCTGAGCCAAATTTCATGGCAATCCATCCAATAGTTGCTGAGATATTTCAGTCTGGACCAAAGTGGTGGACCAACTGACTGACTGGCATTGCCATCACTAGAACCATGCTGCTAGCTTGGCTAATTACAACCAATTATTAAATAGACACAAAATTAGAGGTTGCATTAAAAAATACATTATTTAAAGAACTATTCAAGTGCATTAGGTGCGTTTACGCATTAAACCTTGTTTTACTGAATAACCTGGAGCCCAACTAAAAACCAGAAAAATGTGCGTTGGCTTCATTCCTAAACGTTTTACATGAAGGACTTCAAAGTGGGTATCAGAGAAAGTGAGAGCTGATAGACAGAGCACTGATAAAGAGAATGGGAAGCAGAAGGCAATTTAACTATGAACTCACCCTGAAAGAACCTTCAGTCTGTCAATCAGCCGACCCACCGCCTTTAGAGAGACTCTGCTGGCAACAGTGAAAGTGTAATGCTTAGCGTCCCACTCCAGACCTGTAATGAGATCTCTGGACAATCTGATTGAATTATTCTGATGGTTTTCAGTAGGTTTGTGCCTCAGGCCCTGACACCCCTCACTGATAAAGCCTGGCTATGAAAGGAAATAAGCTTAAGTGATGGATGAACAAATACAATCTGAGGATGGTCTATTTTTTTGTACAGGATTGTGGGGGGTCCTCAACGAATGGCCAGACCAGTTGGGTTTCCCATATTAGGATTAACCTTGCAATGTGTTCTTTTCGATTTTCTATATAGTACATTTCTTTGGATTTATTTAAAAAGTGTTATAGTAATATTCTCCATCTCTGCTGCCAGGTGTTCAACCTTTGAACTAGCACTGAGAATGAGTCTCTGAAGACTAGAGTGAAAGACATAAAACTTAGTGTTGCTTGATAAACACTGAACAGCAACCATCTGCTGGCTGCCTCTGGATGCTTTTTGGAGGCTAAAAATTGTAAGGAGCTTCAAAAATGCAAATGAACAGAGGCTCACAAACAAACTTAATCAACAACTAATAACACAGATGTTTCTTAAGACTGAGTATGCAAGCCAGAAATAGGCTTTCACCTCTTTAATTGGAGCAAATGAATGATTTAGCTGAGCATTATCTGAATCTAGGCATTCATTGTGACTAATCTTTATCAATCTATGCACTGATGGATGTGGAAATGGTAGTATATTAATGAATAGATGGAATATGTAGATGCATATTTAGAAGCGGGATGCATTTCCATGTTCAGTCTTGGCATGTCTTCTAGTTTATAATTCCATTTGATCTATGGCTAAGGCAATGTGCTGTTTCCTGGCTATTATATTAGGACCCCTGAGCTAATTTAAAGAGCTGTAAATTAATATTTGTTTGCAAAGCAGCAATTATGTCGACGAAGAGACTTCTCCCTGCTGCTATGGAAAACAAAAGCAGAATTTATCCATGATTATTGTAGACCTTATATTTGACAAAATTCCAGTTATACTTTAGAAATAACAACATATTTTGGGATGTCAGTCAATCAGTGACATTATTTAATCTATTGATTCGTGTACAGGGAGACGTTTTTCTGTGTTTTATCATGTTGGTGAGCACGAATTTTAAACTAATGTATTTGAATGGGAAGCATATTACGTGATAACAGCACGATTATGGTAGCGATTAGTATTGAAAAGCCGAAAAACCGGAGCCCGGGAATCTCGTCCCACGTGTGGTAGTTCCTTTCTGTGTTCTTCTTCTCCTAACCACAACCTTTCCCCCTTCTTTCTTTTCCTAACCACAACCGTCAGCATTGTTGTCGACGTTGTCGTCGGCGTGCAGCATTTAATTTCCCCGTTGTTGCATCCCCCAGAGTCCACGGATCGTGTCCCGGCGGCCATTGTTGTTACCGTCTACCGCGTGTGGCGTCCCCGTTGTTGCATCCCCCAGAGCAGCCCCGTGTCATGGCAGTTGTCGCCGGCGGAGAGACCGCTGGTGGTCGTGTTATCACCATCTCCCCCAGAGGTGTCATGGCAGTTTGTGAAATAGTAACGTTCCAATTTCGTGGTGACCAGCACAAAATAAAGTAGAAAATCGTTTCCCTGTACACAAATCAATAGATCAAAATAACGTAACCATTTCACGAACTGCCGTGAGACCAGGTTGTCAGATGACATTGCAGGATAGTTGGACGTAAGTGGAAAAAAGGACAAACAAGGTTTCTTTTGACATTTTAAGGGACATATGGTGCAAATATCAGAAAATGTTCAAAGTTGAAAAGACTAAATATTTTCCTGATATTATTTTAAATAATGACACAAACCGCATGTCCTTTTTAATACTATAAACTATATTCTTAATACCCCGAAATCCATGTGTCCCGATATTTCTTCAGAAAACCTTTTTTGTGGACAAAATTGCAACCATTAGAGCTCATATCTCAGCCCCTTTATATGACCCACCCATCATGGCCCCTTGCACTGCTGTTTTTTTTTAACTGTTTGAGCCAGTGTCTCTTTCTCTTTTAAAATAAATTACTGATCACATAAAACCTTCAGGCTGTCCTATGGATGTTGTGCCACCACTCCTTTTTAAAGAGATTTTTGAGACTATTGGACCGAATATTCAAATGATTTTAAACAGCAGTCTTGCTTCAGGTGTTGTACCGGCAACGTTCAAGCATGCAATAGTTCAACCTTTAATTAAAAAATCTAACCTGGACACATCAGGCCTCTCAAACTTTAGACCTATTTCTAAACTCCTGTTTCTTGCAAATTTTTTTTTGAAAAAGTAGTTATTACACAATTGCAGTCTTTTGTAAACACACACATCACATTTTGGAGGTGTTCCAGTCTGGTTTTAAAGCCCTTCACAGCACTGAGTCTGCACTTTTAAGGGTTTTTATTACTTTATTTAACTATTTTATTTATTACTTTTATTAGCCTGGGGATTCTGCTATTCTTATACTTTTTGATCGCTCAGCTACTTTCGATACATTAGACCATAATATCCGGATCGGTCGCCTGGAGCACTGTGTTGGCATTAAAGGTACTGCTCTGGAATGGTTCAGATCTTACTTGTCTGACAGATGTTTTTCTGTCAGCCTTGGTGACTTTGCATTCTCCTCAGCCCCTCTCCCTTGTGGAGTTCCTCAGGGTTCTATTCTCGGGCCAATCCTCTTTCATTTATATGCTCCCCCTAGGGTCCATCCTCAAAAAGTATGGCATATTATTCTATATGTACGCTGACGACAGTCAAATCTACCTGCCTTTGAAAAGGAAGTTGCAAACTCCTTAAAGCCACTGTTGAAATGTCTCGAGGACATTAAAGCTTGGATGGCATTACATTTCTTAAGCTTTAATAAAAGCTAAACTGAAGTCCAGATTTTTTAACCAGATGGTGCCTGAAATGCCCATCATATGGACCTTTGTTCCTTGGGACCATATATGAAGTCTACTGTGAAAAATATGGGTGTGATAATGGATAGTAATTTTAAATTGGACAAGCAGATTAACTCTGTAATAAAATCAAGTTTTTTCCAACTGAGGTTCTTATCTAAGGTCAAGCCCTTTTTATTGTATAGTAATTTTTTAAAGGGTTATACATGCTTTTATTTCGACCAGGCTTGACTACTGTAATGCCCTTTATGTTGATGTAAACCAGGCCTCTATCTAACACTTGCAGTTAGTTCAGAATGTTGCAGCTCGTCTTTTGACAGGAACACGTAGGTGAGAGCACATCTCCCACAAACTGGCCTTCCTTCACTGGCTCCCTGTATGTTTCAGAATTGATTTCAAGATAATATTGTTTACTTACAAAGCACTTACTGGGCTAGCTCCAACCTATCTCTCCGACCTATTGCATCCATACGTCCCCCTGAGGTCACTCAGGTCAGCTGAGCAGTTGCTCTTTGTGGTTCCAAGATCAAGGCTGAAGAACAGGGGAGACCACACCTTTGCAGTAGTAGCCCCTAAACTCTGGAATAAGTTTCCTCTACATATTAGGCTGGCCCCTACACTACCTGTTTTCAAATCCTGGCTTAAAACACATTTTTATTTCCAGGCTTTTAACACATTAGAATAGTTGCCTTTCTATATTATTATGCTTGCTGTCAGTAACCATGTTTCCATTCAATTGTCAAAGTGAATTATAAGCAAACTTTGGAAATTTAAAAAAACACACACACACACACACATATATATATATATATATGACAGTAGAAGAAGTTGAGGTTGCTAACTGGAAAGAAAACAAGTTGCCTTGGCCATCAAACCCATCTATGAGAGAAAAATGGAGAGAGGTCTTTAGTGCCCCCATGCCGTTGACATTTTTGATTTTTAATTAAATGTTTCAACATTGCAATGGATTGCCATGCATTTTGGTTCAGACATTAATGGCTCCCAGAGGATGAATTGTAATTGACATTTGTGCTTCAGAGTGAAATATCAGTGGATCAACATGCAATGTAGTGCAGACATTCATGATCTTCATGACCTTTGGTGAACCCCTGAGTTTTCTTGCTGCCTTTAATTACATATATAATATACTTTGTTTTTCTTAACAATGAGCATAGCAGCCTCTCAGAACCCCTGGCAGGGCTGTAGACTCTTGTTTATCTCAGTAAGGGAAAGTTATTTATTTGACACATTTTCCTGAGCACATTCATGATCCCCACATGAACTGAAGTCACTGCTTTTGAGTCTTACACTTTTCAAGGCTGGGAGCAATGCATGTCAAATTTACACAATTTCTCCATTGTATTTGGGTAGACGCAAAATTCTCAGAGGCAGATATATGAAATCCCCAAAACAAACTTTGGGCATTATACCACTAAAAGTAAGTAAGGAAATTTTAATTTGGGTGAACTGACCCTTTACGATCACCACAATATAGTAAACATTAGCTAAATAAACAACAAGAAGTTATTAACTTGTTATAACCTTTGGATTTTGAACTTGACATCAATTATTTTATCCATTACTGAGTAATTACTACAACATGACATGTTGTATCACCCAGTCTATCACCATTGATTGCCTTTCTATAGGCTATCCTTTATAAAAGAGTGAATGTGTGAGCAATTTCCTTCACCTTCAACATCAGTAGCTCCATTTCAAACTCCTTTGGATTTGGTTTCAGTCAGAGAAACTTCAGAGGCATAAATCCAGTGTTTGATCACATGCAGCCAGGGAGTGTTACTTTGGTGATAATGGGATTGGATTGTGGGATTGGACACATTCCGAAGAATAAATTTCATTCAAGGATTGGTAGCTGTAATATCTGTGCATTCATCCTTTACCTGCGATGCTGGAATTGATTAGGTGTTGTGATGTTTCAAAAGAGCAAACCTCCATTTTGGCGGAGGATTTAAACTTTTTCACGCAGTTATCAGTCGCTAACGAGCAAACTGGAGACTGTAATTGCTTTCCAAATTGCTTCTTTGAGCAGTGGCTGACCCAATTAGTTTTGGGATTGTGTTTGTTACAGCATCACTGTCTAACCGTTGCGACTCATCTGTATGAATATTTCAAACTCACATTGGCAGTCAATTACATTTGTATTTGTAACGTGTCAGCCAGCATGATTAGTTAATTATGTTTGCACTTTCTAACGATGGCACTGCCAAGTGTCTCTCAGCTGATTCTCCAGCTCTCAAGTTGCACTTCTGGCACACACACACCTTTGGTTTTTCCAATGTTTAGGCATGCAGGGGAAATCAATAGTAAAGATGGTTTACATGTGGACTGTGGCTTACTGCAAGATCGTAGAGGATAATCAGTCAGAATGCAAAACCAAATGAAAGGAAAAGAACAGTATATTTAAAAAGAGATGGATGCTGGTGGATAAAGCACAACAATGCTTGTCTTTCAATAAATACATGTAGGATAACAAGGAGTATGATATCAAATATTAAGATCATAATGAAGGTGAGCTACAGGTAAGTAAGAGTAGAACATAAGAGTATGTGTTTTATGCCTTTCCCTATTTCAAAATAAATGTGCTCTGAGGAAAACATTTCTCTATTTGTAATGATAACCTTGTAGCCTACATTACTACATTAATAATGAATAAAACTAACCATAGGGTAAAGTTGTTAAAAGCTATTATTATCCTTTATATAACATAGAGAGAGACAATGTTTGGTCATTGGGTATTCAGAGTTGGATGTACAGTTCATGGTACACTGTTGCAGTTGAAAGAATAGTTAGACATTTTGGGAAATTTACTTTCATTCTGTGTGATTCCACACCTGTTAAAGCTGGAAATCAGAAGGGTACCACATAGTATTAATCTGACTATTTTAGATTTATTTTGTGGCTGGATCATTTTAAGACCAAAGCATGTTCTTATACACCAACAAACTCAACTATGACTATTACAAATAATATGACAGATTGTGCTGATGATGATGTGGTGCCTCGGATTACAGAATTTTTTTTAATTGATACGCAAGCTGACCCGCATAAGCAATAATCATCGTCCTTCAGTGTGCAGGCAGTCATGTTCCAATTAGGTTAACATTGTTAAACAGTGGTAGCTGATGAAAAGATAGAGACCTCACTACATGAATCGGAAATGAAAGGTTTCCAATCAGCAGCCAATACTCTCTGTTATTTTTTAGAATTAAGTCAGATCATTTTTGCATATAAACGCATATAATCATAAATGCAAATGCATAAAATAAAAAATATGAAAACACCAATGCCTTTATATGTGTGTGTGTGTGTATATATATATATAATATTAAAAACACATCATTGAACACCACTGTTGCACTGTTGACATGTTCCAACATTATGTTGATCATGGACAATGCAGTTCTTGTGTCATAAGTACTTGCATGTGCACCAAATGTGTATTAATTTCTGTCTGCAAATAGTCACCCCAAAATCTCTCCTGTGTCCGTAATGTTTGCTAAAAACTACAGTGTCCAGCTGTTTTAGGAAATGTATTAGCCTTTCTAAAAAACAAAACTGTATACATAATCTGTGACCCCCTTTAAAGATTAACATCTTCAGTGGGAACAAATGGGGTTTGGGCTGAGTGCCACAGGCAGTATAAAAAAGTTTTGATGATTTAGAGACGGACTAACACATTTGATTGTGGTCTTTTCATGGGATGTGTCAATATTTAAATACATTCGCCATAATTTACAGCTTACATGTGAAACTATATCATCACCAGTGTGCAATAAAGCTATTTGAAGTGGTTACAATTGCAGAAATAAGCTTAATAAGAAGATTGCTGAAGCTACTTGCAAATCTTTTCAAATGAGTAACATGAATGGTGTATTCAGTTGCATGGTGCTCTTGTAAGGATAACACAAACATGGGAGTGTAGAGCCTGCTGCAACACTTGGCTGACTCCATGCTAACTTATTGCTATGTCAACAAGAAACCAAGCAAGACAGTGGCCGCCACACAGTTTGACTGACAACATAAGAGCTGCAGGACAGATACATGAAAAACATGAATCTAGCATGTTAACCATTGGGATTTTTTCGATGCAAGAGTGGGTACATTATATTACAGGCATAACCGTTTCTCTAATGGATATGTGACATCTTTAAAATTAACATTTAATTTAACTACACAATGATGTTTTCAAACCTCTGTGTTTCAGGACAGATGAGACCTAAGACCATCAGGACGACACTGGGAACAGCTGATCCCTGCGGAACCGGCTTGGAGCTGACCCAGATGAGACGCTCCACTGTAATCAGGCCCTGGAGATAATCTAGGCAGGACATTATCTCCTTCGCTGCTTCTCTGCAGCATCTGGACGCCTCTGCCACCTGCTCAGGAAGGCCTCACGCCTCTCCTCTGCCTCATTTTCACATTGTTTGTTTTCCTTTTCGACCTGATTTGCTAAACATTAAATTTAGCCGTGTCAGATGTGTTCTCAAGAATCATGGATCAATTTTGTAGATTATTTTTGTGGCATTTTCTTCATCTCACGTACCAGGTGCAATTTCTTGGATCACAAATATATATTTTTTGCAAGATCTTTTTGCTTTGACATTGTTGAGGTGATTTATCAGTGTCATTGTAGATTCAGTGATTTATTGAAGACCATTGTAAGAATAAATGCAGAATATTGCAAGCAAGTATGTTTTACTTCAATAATTACATGCTGTTTCAGCAACACACACACATGAAAACAGGCATTTGCCTCAATAACAATTTAAAAAAACGAGTGATTTCAATTCATTTTATAGGCTTAACTGCAAAAAAACAACAGACTACGATGAATATCAAACAAATAACTGCTCAGAAGAATGTTTAAAAGAAAAACTACTGATGAGTTTTTCAGGAAAAATATATATAATGAGCCAACAACAAGAAGACAACATCATGTATGAAATACTATATAGAGTATAGAGTGTAACAATGTCTGATCTTGACAATTTCAGTGTCGGTATCTGATGCTGACAGACACTGACCAAGCGTCAGTATTTTACAAGTTGGGAGTGAGAAAGGGTTGCCCTTGGCGGTTGCAGGAAATATGACCCACGGTTGTGTTTTCCGTCCTCATATCTAAATGTAATGGTTGCAGTTTTAAACACGTTAACGTTGTAAAACCACCACAGGTTGGTTTAGGCACAAAAACAATTTAGTTAAGTTCATGGTTTGGGTTAAAATTATGGACTTTTTGCTTCGCTTTTGGTTACACACGATGTAGAACCCTATGTAGTTCCGTTTGTAAAGTAAAAAAAAAAATTGAGATTTACTTTTATTTTTAAACGGGACACAAAGTTGAAAGTGCTGTGTTTGTACAGGCTGTTCTCATGAACCAATCGTACATATAGCTATGAAAAGTAATGCACTGTAATTGGTATGTATTTCATGTATTTATTGCTTTATGCACCACATTGACTGCTACTGTATAGGACCGCTCTGGTAAGAGTATAAAGCAATAAAGTGAGTCTACAGTAATGCTAGCAGCTGCTAATGTCAGCATGCTGACATGCTCACAATGGCAATGTTGACATGCTGATGTTTAGAAGTAAACTCAGTGCTGTCAATGGTAGCTGTGGCCCTATACATCCCTGAATGTACTACTGTACTTTAAACTAACAATTAGCTCCAGTTTCATAACGTTGCACACTTTAGTCATTTGTTGGCTCTAGCCATCTTGGATAAATATGACGTAAACATATTTGCCAAGTTATTAATAAATAAGACATTTTAGAGAAAGCCAAGCAATGACATGTTGCTGCCATGTCACTATTGCTTCTGCTGAACACTGTGTGCACTAGCAGCCTGTCATCAGCATGCACGCAGACAGGGAGCAGTCACTGTCAGCCCCGAAATCTGTCAAAACAACAACCATCTTCAAAACAAGTCAGTCCTACTTACGGATAACTTCGGAAAAGAATAAACAGCCATGATTGTTAGTTCCTGAAATATGTATAGCCGTGCAGCTCGAGCAGTGAGTTCTGCAGTGCTTCCTGACAGATCCTTACTATTTCCACATCTGTCAACACTACAGAGTGTGAAAAGAGACTGCTGCTGTCATCCGCATCAATGCCAGCCCGCTCTCCCGTGAGACCCAATGCAAGCCTTTCACACTAATAAAGATTTTCCGAGGGCAAATATGATAAACCGAGGATGCAGGTACAGTACACGGGAAAATGCTTGCGCACTCCGAGCGAGACAAATCATTTCCCAAAATGACATTCAGACTGATCTTGCAGGGGATGCTGCTGTAATACACTGTGAAATTGATTCCATGAAGTGAATCATGATCTAATCTTGTCTACCAAAACAAGGTGGCTTGTTCCACAGATAAAACACCTAGACAGGAACAAACCCCAAAATGTGCCATCCCTTTTCTGCTACTGTTACAAATATTTTTTTAAGATATCAAGGAAACCCAGTCTGAAAGAGTTACCTGCACTGTTTTTAAATGACCAACGTTTGATAGTTTTTTTTTTCTCCAGATGTATAATGGCGCAATTATTAAAAAAATCTCTTTTGAAATTTAACTGTTCTTTGTTAGTTTTTGAGTGATTTGAGTCACAACACTTCAATAAGTCATTAAAGACTTTTAGATTTTTATTGAGAGCTGCTTGTAATCACAACATTCCGTTTATTTTTATGAATAGCACCGACTGAATGACTAAAGCTTGAATGTCTGATCAAAATTAGTCAGTGACATGCCCATGGAGTATTTTCTCCTCCTGAGCTGTGATCACACAAGTGGCTGCACTCAAAAATGTGAAAGAAATAAGACAACTCACTCTGAGCCATTTCGAGGAGTATTTGAGAGTCCAAATATATAGCGATAAACAATCTTTCGATAGTTTGTGGACTTGAAACTTCACATCAGTTCAGGGGAAACATTCATCACTATTACATGAGACCCGGCTGACCCAGATGTCAGGAGGCGATGACGTTTGACTGATCTCTGTGCACTGTTGGCTCTGCTGCCTGTGTTTATCCAGCTGTTCAATAACCTCATAGTTCTTCATTTGTCATATTGGGACAGGTGTTGGGTTTGGACTCAGGTCAGTTAGGTCGATGTGCCCACGAGCCTATACCTGCTGCCTAACTAGATAAATTCAGGGAAGGTAATGGAAAAGTCTTTTTGTTTTTACAACCTGGATCTTTACTTATTTTTCAGCTCCTACTACGTGAGTGCGATCTCTGTGCGTAACAGAGTTTTTCCTGCATGCCTTTACGACGTGAAACGTTAAATTTCCTCCAAATGTATTGAAATTTGGTATTGAATGACAAAACATTTTTCAATACTCGATACTAAGGCGGCAACTCAGTTGATCGGTGCCTAAAAAGTGTCAAATTCGGTACCCGGGCAATTTGGAAATTCGGAAATAGAGGTCTTGCTGTTATCTGAGACCCAATCTGAATTTGGTTAATTTCAAATGACCATATGTTTGGTCTAATCGGATTTGGTTACGTTTTATTGCTGCAGATTTTGGGACTGTGGTTCAGTCAGTGTGTCTACTACCTAGGCTATCACCTCTGATCATGTGATGCGTAGCAATCAGGGCATTAAATTAACTTTTTTTGATCACCAGCCAACTCTGCTAATCAATTTTTAAAGTTAACAGCCAATCAGACTTTTCACTAGCCACATATATGTCTGATTTTGTGTTGCTCCTCTGATTTGTTTCGCGCCGTTCCGTTCGTCTTCTCTATTTCAGCGTAACTCGTAATCGATACCACATGCTAGGCACATATCCAACAGTTAGGCCTATATGAAACGTTACAACAAAGTGTTCATGGTAAATCAATCAACGTTTATTTATATAGCACTTTACAGCAACCAGCAGGTTGGATTAGAACTACAATCAGTGTTGCCAGATAAAGTTTCCAAGCCAAACATACAAAAAACACACACATTTCTTGTCGGAAAACAGACTAATCTGGAAACATTTCTGATTCAAACAGATGCAAAGTTATTTGCTTCATTCAACACTGGCCAAAATGGCTAGTAACTTTACAATGTTACCCGCCAAAGTTCATTTTGACCTGCATTGGGTGTCAATTTAATGCCCTGGTCGCAATTATCGCAGGCAGAAATTTTTTTTTTTTAGGTGAAGTTGGGGGTAGGAAATATGAAGTATAGGAAAAACATGTATTACTTTGTTGGTTAATTGATATCCAATAACACTGCTGCCAGTGTGCCGTACTCTCTCTCTATTAGGGTCTGTTTGGGTTTACCACAGTTTGAACAGACTGATCTCACAGAAGTACGTAAAATGACCACAACGTCTTAACACCGCAGTACGTGGTGGCGGCATGTAATGTGTCAAAATGACTTGCTGGGGCACGGCAACAGAGGCCAATGGAAAGTCAATTATGATTCTTCGTCGTGGTGGACACACGTATTCCCTGGTTCAACACAGCGCTGTCTCAAAGTCTGCGTAGGGAGGAGGACATGTTGTAAACAAAACTCCAATTTCAACATACTGATTTGGAAGAGAAAACAAGTGAAGTATGTGTTATCATAAAAATCATGTGTTACACTTGCTTGTGATTATATTTTGTGTAAGTTCATTTTGTTTAATGAGTGGTTGGTTTACATGGGCTATAGCAGCAGTCACATTGAGAAATTTTGACTTAAATTTGTGAATTTGTTATTGTTAACCTGAGATTTCATCATGTTTCTCTCACAATTGTGATTGGTAGTCTGTGACAGCACAAAAATGCACAGTGTGCTCACTTTCATATAATCTGACACAGAAGCAGACCACTCACTTTTTTGCCCTCTTGGTTCCTTTGTATCAATGTCACCAAATTCTCAGATATCAGTAATTAACTTGGGGAATGAAATTTTATCATAACTTATAGAAATGATAACCAAAACCACTTAATGTGTTGAAAAACTAATTACTCTTTAAAATAATGTGAAAAAAAAACTCCTTAATGTATAACTCAAAATGAATAAAACTATGTCAATGTTTCAACGATGGCTCTCTGACAACAATGGCTCATTTCAACAGAATATTAGACATTGAGACAAACTGTTCCACATAATTGGCACTAAAAAGCTCTCCAGACAGCCCTATTCTTCAGATATGGGTTTAATTGTCCAGAATATGATTGCTTTGTGAGAGATCCCCTCACTTATCAAATTACGGGCTTTGAAACGTGGGACAGTGGAGTACTTAGTGCTTATTAAAGTGGAATGGGTCATGCCAAAGGTAAGCTGTTTATCTCTGGAAGGAGAGCATAGCACAGAGGAGGAACAAAATAAAAATAGTTTTTCCTCCACAATCCAACGTCTCATTAAGATATGATTGGAGAGACGAAGAGTGCTATTATAATACAAAATGAGAGTTTGATGCCAAAATAATTTAAAATGTCTGTGTCAAGGACATGTCATAAACACAAAAACACACAGAGATACATGGTATTGGGTAGACCCATGCACATTTTTTGCACAAACAGTCCATACTTCCTCATGTTTTATTCATAACAGTTAAGGTAGTGCATGGTCAAATATGAGCTATCACATTTCTCAGTGCTCATTTATAGCCCTCCTGTGTGAGCCTGGCTGGGCCCAGATAACAGTGAAACCGCCTGGAGGGCAAACACAACACCCCAAAGAGTAATACAGGCCATCATAACACCCAGCAAGAAACATGGTAATGCAGGTTAACTCAAAACTCTTATCAAAATGCCATACACCTTTCAACATGGTGAGTGAGTGGTGTGGACTGGCTGCCAGCTGGAGTGATAACGGCCGAGGCATCTCAGGTCCAAGTGTGCTAGTTTTAGCAATACCGGTAAGGAAAAATGAAGATATTTGTGTACATAATGGCCAATATAGGTTTTGTAGATAGGTTTGCACTATTTAGTTCACTACTTGTCTGAGTATCTTGTTTATTTCCTTTAATGACATTGTTTAAGTACACGTGAACCCTTTTTGTCTGATCGTAGGCATCTTCGGTCATTTTAGTTACAAAACTTGACCGTGCTAGACCATGAGATGTAGTTGGAAATATATTTAAAAAAAGCTAGTAAAAAGGACATTGAGTTAAAGTAGCTATAATCAATATTTTTTATATGAACAATGTATCAAATGACTGTCTAATGTGAAAAGGGGTCGCTAGTAGTGACACCTCAGCTCAGCTCTTTCAGTTTGTTTTGGTTTTCAAACCCAAAACTTTACTGTTTTGATTCAGTCTCACAGCTCTCATCAGTGTCATTTCCGGACATAGCAGGCGGCTGTAAAAAAAAAAAGCTCAAAAACCCACTGTAAGCTAATCTTTCCAGCACCAAACAGCAGACAAAGTTAGCAACTGGCTGGTGAACATAGCTGAGCATTTTGCTAGTAGACAGCCAAATAATTTCCTCAGGAGTGGGTGGCGAACAAAACAAAGCTAAAAGAGATTAAATATTGGACTTAAATTCATCAGGTGGACAGAAACGAGACTCCAAATAAAGATTAAATTGCTCCTCTCTGCTGGATAAGTAAATTAGCAACTGTTATCTTACAAATTTCCCATATCAACTTTACAGGTGATAATACGTCTTGTTTCTGCTGCCCCAAAGTGCCAACAAAATTATTTAATGTTGGTTTGAGATTATTTTTGTTAAACTATTGTTCCAAGGTCAAGAATTAACTTTAACCCTTACATTGCATTGATGACCTTCTATATAAAAAATGGAATTGCAGATATTGATTAAAAATATCATGAAAATGCTACATAGAGTTTGGTAAGAGAAAAGTGTGCCAACCAAAGCCGGACATATTTGATTAGATTAGATTAGATTAGAGTCAACTTTATTGTCATTGTGCAGTGTACAAGTACAATGACAGCGAAATGCAGTTTGCGTCCAACCAGAAGTGCAAAAAAAGCAGAAAAGTGCAATGTGATATACAAGTATAGACAGGTGGTGCATAGGCAGGATTATAAGAGCAGAATGTATATGTATATAAGTATATGAATAATGTAATATGAACAACATGTACAGATATGTGCAATGTAGTAGCAGTGACATAATACTAGTAGTAAGAATAATATAGATATCGATATATGCAGTGTATTAACAGAATATATAATAAGAAAATTGAATAAATATGGATATACTGAATGGACCATATAGACAGATATGTACAGTATGTACAGCTATGTGCAGTGTGGTAACATTATAAGAGTAGTAAGAATAAGTGTATGTGCAGGATGAATTGTATGAAGAGCAGTAGAATATGGCTATGTATAGGTGTAATTACAGTATGTACATCTGTAAATAAATAAATAGAACAGTATGGGTGGGGTAGGGTAGTGCAAATTGTCAACGGGATGCAGAGCAAGAGTTCAGTAAGGTGAAAGCCGCAGGAAGGAAGCTTCCTCTGAACCTGCTGGTAGGGGTGCGGAGAGACCTGAGATGCCTCCCGGACGAGAGTGCGGTGAACAGGCTGTGGTTGGGGTGAGAACAGTTTTTGATGATGCTGCACGCCTTACGCAAGCATCGCTTGCCCTGGATGGTCTCGATGGAGGGGAGTGAGGAACCAGTGATGCGTTGGGCAGTTTTCACCACCCTCTGCAGTGCTTTCCCATCATGGGCAGAGCAGTTGCCATACCAAACTGTGACAGTTGGTGAGGATGCTCTCGATGGTGCAGCGGTAGAAATTCATCAGGATCTGAGGAGACAGGTGAACCTTCTTGAGTCTCCTCAGAAAGAAGAGACACTATACCACATCCATGTACAATGGTGTGCAAAGAAAAACCAGGAGTGGGGTAAAAAAGGTGGGCAACTCTCACATGCAGGGTGAATGTGATTGTTCATTTTGCCTTTGGGTCACACTAGAGGGGCACTTGAGTTGACCACAGGGTCTTTTGTACCAACCAGAAGGGCACTAATGGTGACCAAAGTAGCATTAGGCCGCCCACATGCCTTTATGGTGAGACATGTGGGTGAAAATGAGGTCTCTAAAAATAGGACACAGAGCAATAAGAGCACAGGCGGTCAGGTTTTGGTTGACAGTGCAATTTCCATATTTTCACACTTAGTGACTTTTTCAGACCCCTGAAGGGGTAATCACAGATCGAAATGCTCTGACATTAGCACAGACATCACTGTGTGCAGGACTCCTATTTAACCTTGAGAAGCAAATATAGTATTCCTTGTAATACATTTGCATTCTCTCACCCTCATGCCCTGACAATGGTTCAAGGCCACTAATATATTTCTACTGAGTTAGGCAGATCAGTCTTCTCCGCTAGAGCCACACATTATTGGAACTCAGTACCAAGCAAGATCAGAGAATGTAACAACTTTGCTGATTTTAAATTAAAGTTGAAATCATGGCTGAAATCAACCCAATCATGCTCCCATCAATCATAAACCCAAACCGCCAATCTTAATGAAGTCCTGTTGTAGTGGTGTCTTAATGTTGTGATTTTATTGTTGGTTCTGTTGTTGTGGTGTTTTAATGTAGGACATTGTATTGTTGCTGTTGTCTCCATGTTGTGGTTCTTGTTGTGTAAGTAGTGTTTTTATGTTGTGTTGTTGTAGCGGGCGAGTTTTAATACTGTGAAATTTGATTGTTGTCTTTTACTACTGTGTCAGCATTTTTATACTACAGCGTTAGATTACCCTTTTGACAGAGATGTTATTATCTGTTTCCTGCCCAGGACTACAGATGAAAATTAGCTTATAGCTAACTCTGGTACTGCTACGGCGCTGTGCATTGTTCCTGCCAAATAAATAAATAAATTAATAATTAAGAGTGGTAACTGTTTGGCAGGCTGGTCAATTGGAATCTGTAATGCTCAGGGTACATTTTGCCCACTGGGTTGTCATAGTGTCAATTATTTTAGAAGGATTCTGCCTCTGAAGTTGCTTGTAGATAGCCTGGTCCTACCAGACTCTCGTACATTTAATTTGTACAGAGAGTCTGGCCACTCTCCATTGACAAGTGTTAACTTCCTTGAAGGCGGGTACTCTGTAGAAGTTTAAAACTATTGGATCTGCCCAGAGCCACTCTGGATCTGCCATAACCAATCGCTAATGTTTGGTCGTGACGTCGGCTTAGCGTCGCTGGCGTTTGTCTTAGCCAACTCCTTCACCACTAACGGAGTGAGCTGGAAAATCAAACTTTTCCCAAAACCCCGTGGGGAGGAGGGCCCACAACATCATGGCCACCAACACAACTCAGCAAAGATTGTTCTTGCTCGGGCTTTAACTTCTGAATATTCGGCAGCGTTGTCACAATGGACCGAATGGCTTCGCTAGCATCTTTCTCCGCCGCCATTACGGAACTACAACTCTAGCGCACGGCCTCAACGTCATTGTTCTTAGCCACTCCCTCTATTAGCTGATTGGACCGCCAAAAATTTGGCTGGAGAAAACCCAAGATTATACCACGAACCCAGACGTAGTACTGAAGGGAAATGAAAATTGAGCATAAGTACGTAGGAGGGCGGAGCCAGGCTAGCTTGCAGACCCCTCAGTGTTACAACTTTAATGCATGCAAGGATTTGGTTTGGTCTTGCCCAGTCCTATTTGGGTGCAAAGAATCAACAGTGAAGCTGGGAGTGTACTGTAAACCAGACAGCGAGAGTTTTGCTCTCCCTGTGGTGATGCAGCAAGAGGAACCAAACCAGACTTCCGATTTCCTCTGTTTTTCTTTCTTCACTCATACATGATAGAAATGCTTCATGCAACTGTGGCTGAATAACTAAACAAATCAGTATCTAAACACAAATGTGTATTTACTCACTTAAACCCAGTCAATTAATTTATTAAATGAGTTGTTTTGGTACTTGATGTTAGATAAGGTAATATTAAATGCCAGTGGTGGAATGTCACTAAGTACATTTGTTCAAGTCATACAATTTTTACACACTTAGACGTACTTTACTTAAGAATTTACATGTAACTTTTACTTACCCCGGAAAGTAGAAGATACTTGCGTTTCAGATCATTAAAATAGGGCCCTTTATGTTTCAGGCCATTTAAATCCAAAAAAAAGTAATTATAATGGGAATCAGTATTTTAATGCACTCCAAATATGCAGCCCCTGAGTTTGTATGGTTAGACACAGCACAGAAAATGATGTGGCATTAGAAGCATAAGCACCTCATTGTCACAAATTTGCTGAAAGCTTTTAATTCATGACGGTTTTGCTGCAGCGGAATCACTCTGTGTGGATATGACTTTGCAGGCCACCAATATGAGTAAGATAAAAAGACAGAGGTAACATGATTATCTAAGCAGCCGCTCACAGGTTCAGAAAGAAAATCTATTATCTGAGTGAACAGGGAAATGAACCCAGCAGTATCTCCTCTTTTTTTGCCTGCTCTTTCAGGTGCATCTAAGGGCATCTGGTTCGTAGCTGTCCCTCAGCACTTTGTCAAACTGACTGTACAGGGATTGAGTGAGTCCATTGCATATTGGAAAGATTAATTTACCAGAATGATTCTCCCATTCACAGCACTACTCACCAATTAGGTTCCAACAAACACATAGAAAGATGCTCTCGTCTCACTTTTATTGTGAATAATTTTAGGAAAGTCATCACTCCGGATTGATGATTCTTCCTTAGATTATGTCTGACAATGAGCTCTTGACTCTACACATTCAGTGGGAGGAAAAAAAGGATGGAGGGGGATTCATTATATTCATAGTGTAGCGGAGGAGGGAACAATGTCACACTACAATAACAAAGGCGAAAAACAAATCTGACATGCTTTGGCGCGTCTCGAGATGTCCCAGATGCTTCATTGATTGACACAGTACGCTGGATAAAATAACCAAGTGTCATTTTGTACACTCATTGTCTCATGTCTGTTGCATTTGGGCCATTATAAGCATGGTATTGTTCAGTGTTATCATGGCACACAAAGGCCACTGTGTTTTGGAAATTATGTGTTAAAGGAAAAGAGAAACCTTCCATGTTTTGCAGATTTCCAGATCATCCTAATCCGATTTGGGCAACAGTGTACATTGTGTTAATGTCAAGTTGTTCTAAGAAAAGAGCGAAAATACTAATTCATGACGGTTTTGCTGCAGCGGAATCACTCTGTGTGGATATGACTTTGCAGGCCACCAATATGAGTAAGATAAAAAGACAGAGGTAACATGATTATCTAAGCAGCCGCTCACAGGTTCAGAAAGAAAATCTATTATCTGAGTGAACAGGGAAATGAACCCAGCAGTATCTCCTCTTATTTTTTTTTGCCTGCTCTTTCAGGTGCATCTAAGGGCATCTGGTTCGTAGCTGTCCCTCAGCACTTTGTCAAACTGACTGTACAGGGATTGAGTGAGTCCATTGCATATTGGAAAGATTAATTTACCAGAATGATTCTCCCATTCACAGCACTACTCACCAATTAGGTTCCAACAAACACATAGAAAGATGCTCTCGTCTCACTTTTTATTGTGAATAATTTTAGGAAAGTCATCACTCCGGATTGATGATTCTTCCTTAGATTATGTCTGACAATGAGCTCTTGACTCTACACATTCAGTGGGAGGAAAAAAAGGATGGAGGGGGATTCATTATATTCATAGTGTAGCGGAGGAGGGAACAATGTCACACTACAATAACAAAGGCGAAAAACAAATCTGACATGCTTTGGCGCGTCTCGAGATGTCCCAGATGCTTCATTGATTGACACAGTACGCTGGATAAAATAACCAAGTGTCATTTTGTACACTCATTGTCTCATGTCTGTTGCATTTGGGCCATTATAAGCATGGTATTGTTCAGTGTTATCATGGCACACAAAGGCCACTGTGTTTTGGAAATTATGTGTTAAAGGAAAAGAGAAACCTTCCATGTTTTGCAGATTTCCAGATCATCCTAATCCGATTTGGGCAACAGTGTACATTGTGTTAATGTCAAGTTGTTCTAAGAAAAGAGCGAAAATACTAATTCAGGAGTGTACACAACCTAATATCAGTGCATAAAAAGGAAAACCTGCGTCAGTTACTTAGTTATGTTTCCAATAGCAATATTTTATATATCTATACATCGAAAAAAGTTAATAGAAATAACGTGGAGTATGTATTTATCTTTGAATAACATGGAGATAAAAAAATAAATAAAAAAAAAAAATCACACAAACTCAACTATCTGCCTGCGAATGCTGCCACCTGGCTATATAAACCCATTAGTTGTGGAGTGAGAACATTGAATCAATGAACTTAAAGAAAAATAAGGACAGATGTACACAAGGTAAATGAGTAAAAGTGAATATATTTCGATATATTGTGATTTAGTTCAAATGGAAGTCCATTCACAGTTTACAATCCCCTGGCAAAGATCACCTCCAACAGCTTTTTAATCACAGGTGACTTTCCCCTCTATCTTTATTTTAGTGCAACTCTAATCTGAGCTGCCATCAGTTTGGGAAGTTGAGGATGAAACTGCATTACAGCAGCTCACAAGTTTTATTTTGTTGTCACGCGGCTCACTGCCAGCATTAAATTACACCTCCACACTTTCAGATCTCAACAGCTGGTCCCTACTGTTTAGATGTTTTGCCTCCATCTGACCGTTTACTGTCGAGATGCGAAAGAGGAGGCTGAGCGGCTGGGGAAGATTTGACAGATTTAAACCTCAGCCAGATTCACACCCAGTATGTCGTCTATATCACCTGGCAGAATGTTGATGGAAAAGTGTGTCTCTAGAGATGGCAGTGATGGTCGTCCAACACTTTTTTCCAGACTGAAATATCTGAACTGTCGGATGGTACCATGATATGTTTTTTTACAGAATTCATAGTCCCCAGCAGATGAAGCCTACTGACGTTGGTGTTCCCCTCACCTTTAATCAAGTGAAAAATTGTCCAATGGGAATGAGACTGGGATGAATATGTTACAGTGAAATGTATGGTGGCCGACAGGGGCAAACGTCCTGAAACTTAAGAAAACACACGCAAATAGACAAAACGCAAGCAAATTATGAAAACAACTTCAGTAATTGACAACACAAGTGCAGCATTCAGCAAACGCTCTGCAAATGCACACAACACAACCAAATACATAAACGCGCTGCAAATACACACAACACAACCAAATACATAAACGCACTGCGAATACACACAACACAACCAAATACATAAACGCGCTGCAAATACACACAACACAACCAAATACATAAACGTGCTGCAAATATGAAACGATGCAAAAAGAAAAAGCACACAAACCCAGAAAACAAATGCAACAAAAAAAACGCAGCATTCAGATTACACAACGGAAGTTCTCCAGACCTCTAGAGGGAGCAGCTAGTGGAACAGCTTGATTTTCAACCCCACGGGGGGGGGGGGAGAGAGAGAGAGAGCGCAACTGCATAGACTGTAAATATTAAGTCTATGTTTGAGATATGTTTTCTCTTGTTTGGTGGGTGTGTCTCGGCTCAGGTCACGGGTGATAATCAGCAGAGACGTCTGTAAACTCATGGTAATAAAACATTTAAAACTGCATCAGCGTTTAACGTTGACGTTTGTTTAAGCCATATTACATGAGAGGGTTTAATTTCGAGGTCCGAAAGGCGCACCACTGAAGTGTAGGCCTCCTCAAGTGTAATATTGTGATTATACAACAACGGTTACCAACAAAATAAGTGATCAATCTGTATTCATATTGTGGAGCAATTTGCTCTTGAAAAACAAAAAACAGACAGGATTTCTAGTCCCTCCCTGTTTAGTAAACCAGCCGAATTACCGTGGGATTTATCAAACTGAATAAATCTTGCTCGCACATATAAACACAAAACTGCTTTGCTAACTCCATCGTGTTGTAAGTAAGACATCTGCTGAAAAAGTTATTGTATTCATTAGCATGATTGCTGTACTGTTTAGTTCACAAACATCCAAAACACCAAAGTACGAAGACATAGGGACCAGACGCAAGCTTTTATTTTAAAAAGGCGAAGCTCGGGGATGGCACCAGCTGGGAGGGCATGAGACGGGAGCATAGACTTTATATTATTAATACATTATGTTATTAATAATAATAATATGAATTTAATATACAGTCTATGGAGTTCTCCAGGCTGCAGCCATACCCGACTCTAATAAAAAGGCAGACCGCTCTCTCCCCGTGGGGTCGAAAATCAAGCTGTTCCACTAGCTGTTCCCTCTAGAGGTCTGGAGAACTTCCGTTGTGTAATCTGGATGCTGCGTTTTTTTGTTGCATTTGTTTTCTGGGTTTGTGTGCTGATGGGGACTCGAGTCTGAGACTCGGACTCGAGTCGCACAAACAGCTGACTTCAGACTTGACTCGGACTCGACCCAAAAGACTTCAGACTTGACTCCGACTCGAGCTTCGAGACTCGTCAAGTGAGTGAATGAGACGTTACATTTAGCATATATCGTCACAGGTAACAAGCTAACCTTGCAAAGTGTTAATGCTGGGAACAGGCACATTGTATCTTTATAGTTGTATCCATATGATGTGACAGACTTAGGTTAATATTTCACCAGGTCCGAGGGCTAGAGGGATGTGTTAAGTAGACCCCATAAAGTTATCCTACAACTGATTTTGATACTACTGTATGGACGGTAGCTACAGGACATGCTCTGAATTCATAAGATTTAACAATACAGTGTTAGGGACAGATCAGATGGCTGGAGACTTGAGACTTGACTTGGACTCGTGGCAAAAGACTTGAGACTCGACTTGGACTTCCAAAAAATGACTTGTGAACATCTCTGGGTCACCGGGATTCAAACTACCCCTATGTTTATGGCCAAATACTTGCAATCTAATGACATTCCCATGAGTCTCAGCTGTACTTTGTGTTTAGCGCTAGTAACATGCTAAGATGCTAAACCAAGATGGTGAACATGGTGAACTTTATACCTACTAAACATCTGCATTGTCATTGTGATTGTTCACATGCCAGTGTCACAGAGCCATTCATAATTGTCTACAGCAATGCTAATGTATGAGGGATACAGGCTGTAGACAATCATGAACTGCAATTTGTCTTGATGTTTCTAACCACCCACACACTTTATTTGTTTGATATTTTTTATTTTGTGTACACAAAATCAGAAGAGGGCTAATATGTTCATGCAAATTCTATAGATAGAAAAGAAGAAAAAGAAGCCACTGAGGCTATCATTTTTTTTTATCTGGCATACTACTGTTGTAAATTGTGATTATTTTTTCAGCTGCAAGCAATGTTATAGAAAATATACCACATTGGAAGATTCAGAGTTACAATACATCTATATTTCTATCTCTGAAATGGGAGTGATTAGTCTGCGCTGACGAAGATAGATGCAGCAGTTTGGAGGAGCAGTTTTCACCAGAATTAGAAAAGGGTTTATTGTAGGGCTGTCAGCATTAACGCGTTAATCGTGATGCGATTAAGGGCCGAGCATAATGCGTTCATTTTATTTATTTATTTTTTAATCGTATTAATCGCATGCCGCCATTTATTAATTTATTTTCACTTCACTCGGCTTTGCGTCGTGCCTAACAGGCTACTATTTTGCCGTACTTGCTTGTAACACATCCTGCTGCTGCAGGAATAGCAGCGCGGATTTCGGTGCCTCATTCTGGTGCCACTGATATGTCTGCACTTCTCTCTGATGCTCTGAAACAGACGTTACAGGAAACAGAAACACCGCTGCATGTGACACTAGTTAACTCTATACTCGACAGCAGCTAACGTTAGCCTACCGCTAGCTAGTAGCTGGATTAAACACGGTTACAATGCTGACAGCTAAACGGTGTAAAGTGTGTCTGTATTTCACTGTAGAGGATTCAACACCGGGATGCAGTTGCCGTTGTCGGAAAAACACAGATGGTGCGTTCCATGAAACTTTTTTAATATAAATTTAAATTTACAGCCTCGTGGTGCATTCAAAGTTGTTGTTAAATGCCCTTTTCCCATCTGGTGGTTGTTTTTGTCATTCAACAGCTATTTACTAGTGAAATAAGTTATTTTATATATATTATCGGTTCAGGCACTGTTAAGGCACCGGTACCGTTTTAAAAGTACCGCTTTAGCACCGGTATCCAAACCAAACAATACCCAACCCTAATATTGACTCTAGATTCAAATGTGTGACTAGATTAAATATATAATAAACAAATACAAATCTTAAAATCAAGTTCATAAAGTCATTTTCTTTGCATTAATTTGATTCCCAATCAAGATACACTGGTAGGAATTGCTTTCCATTGTTAATATGTACTTAAAAACAGTTCTGAAATGCAAAATAATAGAATTTTAATCATGTGATAAAACATGCGATTAATCGCGATTAACTATAGAAATTCAACGATTAATCGCGATTAAGAAAATGTAATCGTTTGACAGCCCTAGTTTATTGCTAAAGTAAGTTTTACTTATGAGGAATGTGCCTTGGTGGTTGGTGCATACATAAACAAACATATGTGCAATGACCAGGTGTATAGATGATTTCCAAAGTTCACAATAGCATATGGTTATAGAACATTCACACTATTCAGACTATACCGTTAACTGTAGTGTCCAAGGATCTTTAGTTTCTTTCACATACGCCTGCATATCTGATCCCTCAACGTCACCCAACACCATTCAGTAGAAGTTTCATAAATCTCATTGTGTGTCGAAGAAATCCATCACAACCTTCACTGGAACACGTGCAACTCAATAATAATGTTTGAGCATGAGCTACAGAACATTGCTTCTTGGAAAAGTTTCTGCCATAATTAATTCTGGCCAAATAATCAGGGATTCATACACCTGGTGGGAATGCAACACATCATCAATGACACATATGACTATTTACTGCCGCACAGTGGCAGTTTAGTCATGTGACCGCAACTAGTGACCGTTAAATTTAACGTAACAGGTGCAATTTTAAACACGTCAATGTTGTGAAACTGATTAAGGCAGCAAAAACAAGAAAAGAAATAATGCTATTGACTAGCTTATACAGCAGGGCTTAGAGGTAGAACATGATGGCCTTTGTCCTATAAGGACCATTTGTTCTTGAAAAAAATCATGTGGTCAAGAAGGAGTTTGGATTAGTCAAACACTGCACATTCCAAGGGAATTCAAATTAACTTTCATAAGATGAAATAAATATTGGCCTTTATTGGTGAAAACACATCACAAAAGATCAGATCTAAGGCACTATAGACCTTTTTCACAGCAGACATGTTGACATGTCATAGTAGGAAAAGCACAGGTGTATTCAAAACCATTAATGATGGCTGCATTCCACTTAGGAGAGGCCCTGGTATTGTGCATGCTGACTCACTGAAATAGCTCACTGGGACACTTGATGGAATGGAGCCATCGTTAAGGTTATCAATTTCAGCTGTGTTTTTCCTACTACGACAAGTCAAAATGTCTGCTGTTAAAATGGTCCATATTATAAATATTGCCTATTTAAGTGGAATTAAACAATCAGTAAGGAAGTTGTTAAAAAAGATCATACACAAAACACTCCACAGGTCAACATTTGATATTTACTTAAAACCTTACATGACCATGATTGCACCATTCTAGTGGTAATCAGACCTATAATGTTGGCGATGGAGCTACAAATGAACAAATGTACAAACACAGCCAGGAATAACAAGCTGCAAATGCTGCTTTGATTAAAGGAACAAATAAACAAGTTACAAACAAACAGGAAAATAAAGAGCTTTTGATAGCGTTGGACAATTTGATGATGAAAGCTGAAATTCATTGGGGTTTTTAAATGTTATATTCCATCAGTGGTACAAGGTTGTTTTTTTTTTTTTTTTTTATCTGAGCGGATGTGTTAGATATCTTTTTTTAAATTTCATTTTATCTGATAAATGAAAGGGAATGAGATACTAAACCATCAACAATCTCCACAGACAGGGAACAGTACGTCTGTATCAGTGTTTTATTGTCTCCTAGCATTTGCAGTTACTCAGACATAAAAAGAAGGACATGTCCTTCTGTGGGGACCGCTCGTCCCTTCAGGCAGCAGCCAGGTAAGAGTATAGAACATGACAGCCAATCACATGATGACAGACCTGAGCATAAATCTCTTGAAGTCCTTCACTCCTTTATATTTATATCTGACCTATAAAACCAGTGGCAGTCTCTCCTGAGAACTTAACTTGATGTTTTATACAGTTTATATTGAATATTTCTCATGACACAGAACATTATTTTATTTTAAAAGATTGCAACTTATCCCACTAATCATCTAATAATTAAAGGTGATCTGCATTATCCAACAACATAAGACAGTCCTTTTACTAATACAAATATGGTATGAGACCTTTTTCAGGTGCCTTCAGTCCATTGGAAATAAACAGCACAAACTACAGTATAGCAGTGCTTTACTTTGCTCACTTCAAGTGCAAGTTATGCTCAAAGTCTTACACAGAGACACCGTATATTAGCTACTCAGCAGCAAACACAAAGTACAGCTGAGGCTAATGGATATGTTGCTAATTTTGCAGGGATTTTGCCATAAATCAAAGTATCGGGCAAATCAAAAGGGGACATTTTTGTATGAAATTTAAACTACATGTATCTTATAGTTCTTGACATATTTCACTGAAAACCACAAATGTCAACCTCATGGTGGCGCTGGAAGAAATGTCAGGGTATCACTAAAGAATTCATTTTCTGGGGACCATTAATGTTTGTACAACATTTCAAGGCAGTCCATCCGAAAATTGTTGAGATATTTCAGTCTGGCAGCTGACATTGCCATCTCAAGGGCCGTGCTGCTAGCATGCTTAAAAACTACAGCACCCTGCGGCTTTAGGAAAGTTTGCTTTAAAATAAAAAAAATATGAGTATCTTGTGACCCATTTTTTTTAGGATTTAAAGCTTTAGAAGGAACTAATTGGCTCGAGATTGAATGCCACAGACAGACTGGAGAAATCGGGAAATGGGGTGAGATGTACAATATTGATTATGACAGAATAGTATCCTTTAAGATACTGGTACAACATGTTATGCTAAAGCATCAGCGTTCCCAGTGGAGTCATCTTTTGGACTCCTGGATGATTTTGGTGCAAATCCTCTTGTCACATATTGGGCCAAATTTCCCAACAATCAATGTGGTTTATTTACCAATGCTGCTCATAAGCTGCAATTAATTAATATCTTATACTTAATACTGCATTTAAAAACATTTGGGTTTACAGTCTTTATTCTGCCATACACACGACTGAAACACATTAACGGTAGATAAAGGCTCAGTATGATGATATGATAATTAATCCTCCAAGAGCTTATACATGAATTTCCTTAATTTCTACTAATAATAGATAAACCCTCCTTTGTCAGGTACTAGTAATTTATCACACCGTATCATTTGTAATTTCACGGAACCACTTTCACCTGTTTGATTTAGTGTGTACGTAACATAATGTAAGCATTTTATCAGTCATTTAATTGCTTTATTTTGATAGCACCGAGGCCACCTTTACAGTACTTTGATCGCCTACTAAGTAACCTCTTACTGTAGATTCTGAAAAGCCTTGAGATTTAACTGCAGAGGCTCTGTTTAATTTAAGTTTAAGTTGCTGTGAATGCTTCTTCACAGCAGGAAAATGGAAGTAAGCTATTTGCAGCTTAAAATGATTTACATCATCACAGCTGTTATCTGCTTCAAACCTTTTTTTGTTTTATGTGCTCACCTTTAGCAAAATAAAATGAGTGAGACACCCAGTGACATGTGACAGGGGAAGGTGCTTCGCTTTGGTCTCAGAAGCTTTGATCTTTGCTCCACAGAGACACTTTTTAGATGTACACTTCTAGACTGTAACCTTCAGTGGACGCAGTGAAGAGTAGTGATGTATTATCTTTTAGGGCTGCACGATTATGGCCAAAATGATAATCACGATTATTTTGATCAATATATTGATCACGATTATTTGTTGATTTGAACCAAAACTAATTTTATTGTCACATAGGCTAATTATAACTGCTTTCACATCCATATTGTGCTACATTCCTCCTTTGTTGAAGGATACTATGAAGGAGTATGCCGTTTCAGCTGTTGTGCGACCGCTTTCCAAACGTTTGCCGTGAAAAGATACGGGCAACGCAATTTTCTGTTCATGTTAACGGCGCATGTTAAAATCTGGTGCCAATAGGGCACCGGTGCCCGGTATCTACCGGACGAAATAGCAACGCGGATTACGGTGCCACTTAAATGTCTGCGTTGCGCTCTGATGCTCCAAAGCAGACGTTAGAGGCAATAACGTTACACAGCAGCTAACGTTAGCCTACCATTAGCTACAGTAGTAAACACGGCTAAAATACTGACAGCTAAACGGTGTAGTGTGAGCGTGTAGCGGGACGTACAACAGTCTGCCGCTAAAGCTATGAGCTAAAAGACTCAAACTAGCACTGGTCACTGCTGTTGTCTGAAAAACAACACAGACGGGACAAAATGTTGCGTTTACTGGTAAACTGGTAAACCTTGTGACGACTTATGACCGACTGCTATCTGTTGTGGAATTTTCTTCACGTTACTCTGTCCTCTGTGACTGTCTACATCTAAACTAAGCTGCACGGTGCAGGGAACAACTCTGATTGGTTCATGGAGGCACGTGTTCAGAGAGTGGTTTACGGAGCTTTGGAAAAAAAAAAAAACTTTGATACAGAGCCTTCTGTGAATGGAATGAAGCATTTTAAATATTGCTCGATCGCGTGAATTTGATCGTGGGAAGCCAAAATCGTGCTCGTGATTAACATTTGATTAATTGTGCAGCCCTATTATCTTTTCTCCAAACCACACTCATTACTGTCAGGCTCCCTTTGACTTCTGTTTAATATAGACAGGTATTTATTGTCATTGTTGTTTGTGTGTACTTTTGCCTTAAAGTGTCTAATCAAAAACTATGATTTCTCTTAATCCTTAAAATAATATACATTTGTTTCGGGGTGTGGGAACTTTGTAAAGCTCTGGTCTACTGTTAGCAGGCTGATATTTGTTTAAAATGCATTTAATATATTTTTTAAATTGTAACACCATTGAGGTCAAATTTCAGCACATAGTCAGGTGATGAAAACCATTACTTTTTTTTTTTTTTAAGTTACACTGTCATAAAAAACATTAAGTGGATACTCAATCACAGGGCTCATTTTATACCTGCTCAACTGATGAATTCACACAAATGACTGCCAACACACACACACACACACACACACACACACACACACACACACACACTATTTATGGATCCTGTGGGAATCTCTATTTCATGATGAGTAATTTAGGGTAGTTATATTGACAAAAGTGCATTAACAGCTTTAATGTTGGGGTATGTGATCTTTATTGCATTCCACCCATTTGCCTGCTTATCGAGTGCAAAAAGAGGAAACCAGTTCTTTTCCAGCTCCTTGTTGAATTTCCAGAGGTGTTTTCAGGCCAGCTGGGAGATGTGGTGTCCTGGGTCTGTCCTGGGGTTTAATTCCAGTCAGTCAAGACCCCTCGGGGGAATCTTTACACGATGCAGAGGAGCAGCATTTGGACTCAAAAGCCCTTCTAGGTCATCGAGCTCCTCACACATTTATGAAGTAGTCAAGCTGCTATATGGATAAACCTCACTTTGCCCTCTTGTATTACCTGTCTAATTCTTTTAATTTCTGCTCAAATCTTGTGTTGAAAAACAACCTGTGCAATGTGAATCATGAATGATTACAGCCACTGCACCCAATGTCATAGTTATATTTTTTTTAACATGATTCATGATACATATAATGAAATGCTGTCCAATGAGGCCAAAGGGACAACCTCGTATTCATAACGTGTGTCACAGTCTGTGGATCTCAGCAGGGCTTTAATATCCTGTTGGGGTTCTTGACAAAGAAGAACGGGAACTAAAACACATGCCTGTCAGAGTATAACTGTGAACATAAAGGGTAACTACCGTCTTTTTCAACCTGGACCTTATTTTTCTATGTTGTTGTGTCTAAGTGACTGATGGGAACAACAATCTTTGACATTGGTCCAGTATTAAGCAAGATCGCTGCAGTCGACAGCGGCGAAACAAGCTACAATGTAAGTTAATAGGTCAATTGTCCAGTACCTTCACAAAAGTGCTTGTTTTGCCACTGACAGGCTCAGATTAATATTCTAAGTGTCTGACAACATTATGGAAAGGATCCCTTCAGAGATAGACCTTTAAAACCTCTTTAAGACATTTCTGTTTAACCAGAAACATCTCTTAAGTCGCAAACGCTAAACCAACCTGACTCCATTAAAAAAAAGCAATACTTTTAGCTTGTATAAAGCCAACATATTTTCACATGTAAATCGGTAAACTATGTGTTTATTTCAACCAAAACTAGAGTTGTAATGATTGGAGAAGTGGAAAGAAGACCCAAAACGGCTTTTCATAGTTTGTTTGCTTCTGTCGACTTTAAGTGAAGTGTATTTTACGATGCTACAATTACTGTTTATTTACATGGAGTCTGGTGGGTTTAGCGAACACAATTTCAAGGATGTTTGTATGTTTAAAAAAAAAAGGATCTTACTGTTTAACAGAAAGGTCAACCTCCTTAAAAATCCTTTCCATAATGTTGTCAGACACTTAGAATATTAATCTGAGCCTGTCAGTGGCAAAACAAGCACTTTCGTGAAAGGTAAATACAAGCTGGACAATTGCCCTATTGACTTACATTGTAGCTTGTTTCGTCGCTGCAGACAGCAGCAACCTTGCTTAATACTGGAGCAATTTCAAAGATTGTTGTTCCCATCAGTCACTTAGACACAAAAACATAGGAAAATAGGGTCTAGGTTGAAAAAAAAATGGTAGTTACCCTTTAACATTTGCTGCATAATGTCTTCAGAAGGAATAGTTCCACATTTTGGGAACTGCTCCTATTCACTTTCTTGTCAAAAGTTAGATGATAAGATCGACACCGCTCTTTAAAAAAATGTTTAAAAAAGAAAGTTAATTTTCACATTTCTAAAAAGTAAACTTATCTTTGCTGCAGATTAGCAAATAGAATTAAAAACACAATTAAAAGAGTTAAAAACACAGTGTCTCAAGAATTTGAAGATAGCTCTTACTCTGAGTATTAAATGGCTTGCAAAGGTGAATCTAGAACCCTGTTCCCATGGAAAACTTGGTAATACTATTTTAGCCCTTTTCCCAACCCACACAGCACATATATTGACAGGATTAACAAACTCACATGGCCCTTATTTTATCTCTTAAAGTCTGGTCTCTTCTTCCATGACCAGGACAAAATAAAAATTCATCCTGAATTTGTGGCTTTGCCATTAGGCAGATTCTCCTCTCTGGAAACACAGGCTTTCCCGGGACACAGAGCAGCGTAATCCCTTAACAACTCAAATGGATAGCTGAAGAGATATGAATGATAGTCGGGTGAAATGATGGAATTCATTTTACTGCTGGTTGTTAACAAAAGGTTGTCACATCAGAAATGCACATAATCTTTGATACAAATTATTCTGAGTCTGACAGAGACATGTGCACAAAGTAAATTGGATAATTAGGCCATCCAGTTGGATGTTTTAGCAGTCTGTGGTTAATTTTTTTCATCTGTTGACTCCTTTTTAGAAAGTTACTGTGGACTTACATCATCAGTCAATGCACATGAGTGTAAATACTGAGAACAACTTTCTTCTCAACATACTGCATCTCATGCCACCCACTCAGAAACTGGATAAATAACAAACCTACCAAGCCAAAGAAACATGGGTTTATGTAACCCTAAACCTGAATCTTAAACTAATACATGATGTAAGCAAAGCAGCCACAAAGAAAGGTCTTGTTTGTCATGGGTAATTTGTTGTACTGACAAAAACACTGGAGCATCACACCAGACAGAGAATATCTGTATCCATTAGGGGTGGTACGGTTCATGAAAAAACATCCGAACCGCTCGGTCCGCTTGTCTCGTTCGGAGCGTGTGTGTGCCGCACGGTTCAACGCATGCGCAATGTAGCCTCGTGCCCGTCAGGTGCCTGTATGTGAGACAGTGTGTTTCCCTTTCGCGCGAAAGAAGAGGTGCGGACAAGTTACCAACAAAACGTACAGCTAAAGACCGTGCAAAACATTTCAGGCCGTCCTGCCAACCTGTATACATTTTAACATCAATGTACTGTAACGTTTTTTTCACTCTAAAGTCGCTGAAGCGGCTGCAGTTTAGATCCTGTCGGGTCTCTGCAGCGGGCGGGTCTGCTTAGTTCTCCCCGCGACTGACGCGCACGCACACACACACACACACACACACGGTGGATGCAGGAAAAAAAAACGGAGATGAGACATATACAGGAGGACCTGACAGCTACGCTCGTTATTGTTTTTTTTTTTTAATCTGTTTTCATGTAAAGCACATGTATAGCCCTGTTGCTGAAATGTGCTATACAAATAAAGCTGCCTTGCCTTGCCAATGATAAGTCCAATAAATACTTGATCAAACCGTATGACTGTGTGTCCCAGCCCAGCCCAGGACAGGAAATTAACTAACAATGTAAACTGTTTTTATGTTTAACGTATTCTGACTTATTCAAAAGACGGAGCTTTAAGAGTTCCTCTTTTTCTTTTAAAGGATACATTTTTGTAAGAGCTACACTGAAGTTGGCAGTTTGATAAATGCAAGTTATTTCAATTGATATTCTGTAATATTTCAATCTTCATGTGCTAAAAAGGCACACAAGTTCCTGTAGATGGCAATACACAGTCTCCTTTTTTTGCCAAATAAATGAAAAGCATGTTGAAATCATCAATGTCTTCCCTCTTGCTGTATCAAAATCTCAGCTAGCTTTTCAGAGATGGTCCCAATAATGTGCTTAAAGTCAAGTCAAATTCAGTTTGTGCATGATTACATGATATAACTATATAATTATTTAATACTGTATCCTACATTGTGGATAATTAAGCTACAGGTTCTGGTCATATAATTAGAATATCATGAAAAAGTTGATTTATTTTAGTAATTCCATTCAAAAAGTGAAACTGGTATAATGTATACATTCATTCCACACAGACCGATATATTTCCAGTGTTTATTTCTTTTAAATTTTGATGATTATAACTGACAACTACTGAAAACCCCAAATTCAGTATCTCAGAAAGTTAGAATATTACTTAAGACCAATACAAAAAGGATTTTTAGAAATGTTGGCCAACTGAAGAGTATGAATATGAAAAGTATGAGCATGTACAGCACTCAGTACTTAGTTGGGGCTCCTTTTGCCTGAATTACTGCAGCAATGCGGCGTGGCATGGAGTCGATCAGTCTGTGGCACTGCTCAGGTGTTATGAGAGCCCAGGTTGCTCCGATAGTGGCCTTCAGTTCTTCTGCATTGTTGGGTCTGGCATATCGCATCTTCCTCTTCACAATACCCCATAGATTTTCTATAGGGTGAAGGTCAGGCGAGTTTGCTGGCCAATTAAGAAGAGGGATACCATGGTCCTTAAACCAGGTACTGGTAGCTTTGGCACTGTGTGCAGGTGCCAAGTCCTGTTGGAAAATGAAATCTGCATCGCCATGAAGTCGGTCAGCAGCAGGAAGCATGAAGTGCTCTAAAACTTCCTGGTAGACGGCTGTGTTGACCCTGGACCTCAGAAAACACAGTGGACCAACACCAGCAGATGACGTGGCACCCCAAACCATCACTGACTGTGGAAACTTTACACTGGACTTCAAGCAACATGGATTCTGTGTCTCTCCTCTCTTCCTCCAGACTCTGGGACCTTGATTTCCAAAGGAAATGCAAAATTTACGTTCGTCAGAGAACATAACTTTGGACCACTCAGCAGCAGGCCAGTCCTTTTTGTCTTTAGCCCAGGCGAGACGCTTCTGACGCTGTGTCTTGACACAAGGAATGCGACAGCTGAAACCCATGTCTTCCATACATCTGTGCGTGGTGGTTCTTGAAGCACTGACTCCAGCTGCAGTCCACTCTTTGTGAATCCCCCCCACATTTTTGAATGAGTTTTGTTTCACAATCCTCTCCAGGGTGCGGTTATCCCTATTGCTTGTACACTTTTTTCTGTCACATCATTTTCTTCGCCTCTCTATTAATGTGCTTGGAGACAGAGCTCTGTGAACAGCCAGCCTCTTTAGCAATGTGTCTTTTGTGTCTTGCCCTCCTTGTGCGAGGTGTCAATGGCCGTCTTTTGGACAGCTGTCAAGTCAGCAGTCTTCCCCATGATTGTGTAGCCTACAGAACTAGACTGAGAGACCATTTAAAGGCCTTTGCAGGTGTTTTGAGTTCATTAGCTGATTAGAGTGTGGCACCAGGTGTCTTCAATATTGAACCTTGTCACAATATTCTAATTTTCTGAGATACTGAATTTGGGGTTTTCATCAGTTGTCAGTTCTAATCATCAAAAGTAAAAGAAATAAACACTGTAAATATATCAGTCTGTGTGGAATGAATGTATACATTATACAAGTTTCACTTTTTGAATGGAATTACTGAAATAAATCAACTTTTTCATGATATTCTAATTATATGACCAGAAACCTGTATATATCATATGCTGAAGTATATTTCTGGAGTGTTAAAGATTAAAAGAAAAAATAACAAGAACCGTACAGAACCGAAAACCGTGACACGAACCGAACCGTGGGTTTTGTGAACCGTACCACCCCTAGTATCCACACAGTAAAACAAACTGATATTCTTGCTGTTCGTGCAGACAAAGGACTTCCTGTTTGTGGTGGGAAAACAGCAACTGAATCTTTGATGAAAAAAGCTGTCAACAAAACTTCTATCTTCTCTCTTTTGTTCTGCACTTCTTTGCCAGTTTTGATTTATTTTTTCCTAAGGCACAGCTGATGCAATTGCGAGGAGCTTTTGCTTTAAGGCATCAGGCAATATTTATTTAAAAACAAGTGCTGTTGCCTCACATTGTTTGTGGCTACAGCTTCACGATTAGAATAACTTTTAAAACAACACTGTGTGTGTGTGTGTGTGTGTGTGTGTGTGTGTGTGTGTGTGTAAGGTTGGTCATTAAGTACATTTATTTCAGTTTGAAATGATGAAAATGTATTTAATATGAATTGAATGCTGCTGTGGGAGCCACTGGCTGTAAAATGGCCTCAGGCATTTTCTAGTTTTTGCCAACACAAAGATTACTATAATGCTTTATTTTCTAATCAGACACACACAAAAACACACACAAAACGAGGTGGGGGAAATCTTCACAACTGGACTCACAACTGGAGGCAATCTGATCTTGTACCTTTAACGTACAACCCTACAAATCTCGTAATTGGCACCCTTCACACAGAGTTGATTGAAAAGGTGCTTCTAATTGCTTTTAAATCACTTCACAGTCCAATTACATCGATGACCTCCTCTCAGTTTATGTCCCTAATGAATCACTGTGTTCACCTGAACTCTTGCTCTTCCTCGCTGCAGGGCTAAAGCTTTTGGTGTTGCTGCATTAACTTCATTTGCCCCCAGACTCTGAAACAGCCTCCCTGTAGATTTGAGGGTGTGCACTTCTCTGTCTTTTTTGTAATTTAAATTTTTATTTGCAAATATGACAAACAACAGCTTATATGGTACAGCTTACAGAAGACAAATAGGACTAAGAGGTCAAATAATAAAATAACATTTCAGTCAAAGCATAAGTTATCCTGGTCACAAGGAATGTGAAAAATGAAAAATATACAAACTGAGCGGACAAAAAGTACAGTAGTATTAGTTAAATAAAACAATCAAACAAAATATCAGTAAATTAAATAAAGAAGTTAGAAGTCAGGTGGGCCATAAAGTAATCCCAAATCCCCAGAGTCCCAGGTTCTTTGCCCCTTATCCTAGCCTGCATAACCTCATATGATGCTGTCTCACTCATGAGGAGTTTCCACTCCTGCATTGTTGGTTTTATGGATGATTTCCAGTGTCTCAATATAATGTGCACTTCTCTTTCAACTTTTAAAGGAATAACTTTTTTGTCCACCTTTCTTTCACCCAGGATATTCTCCTTTGCCATGTTTTATGATTGTCATTTTTGTCCTTTAAATTTTTTTTGGAAGTCTAGTCTCATATTTTCTAATGCCTTATAACTGCACGGATCGATATTTTTATATTGACAATGGATGAAATGACACTGTGTAATGAAGTGACAAACTCACAGAAGATGAAGACACAACTCTGCACTTTCCCTCAGTGTTACAGAGCTTTTTAACGTCTTTCAGCTCATTGTTTTGGTTTTACCACCTGCAAATTTACTGTTTTGGTTCACTCTCAACACTCTCATCAGTTTTCAGCCCTATAGGAGGCGCTGATAAACCCACTGTTAGCTACCTGCCTAGCACCACACGACAAACAGTTAGCGACTAGCTGGTGAGCATGGGGTTGGTGGAGACCAAAAACAGAGCTAAAAGGAAAGTAAATATTGGACTTACATTTACCAGGTGGACAGAAACATGACCCCTAATGAATGATGTTGCTCCATGGGTTGGATGTGTAAATGGGTTACAATTTGCTTACACATTTGCCATGTCAGCTGATAATATGTCAATGTCAACACATTCTTTCTCCTAGCGCGTCAAAAAGCAGCACTTGGTCAGGTGCCATTGGCGTTTACTTACTGACGTAAAACTTCACCTTTAGCATCTAGCCCTTTGGCGTCATTTTTAGACGCTCTGGGTCGGGACTGTTGGCGTCACTTTTAACTGACACGCGGCACAAGAAAGGGATAGTTTTAGGGAAAAAATTGTGGAATGGGTTACAAAATTTAAGTTTCAGTGACACGAACAGGACAAGAACGGGCCACAAACCCCGGTCTCCTGGGTGAAAGTCCTGTGCAGTTTGACCCATCCACCACCCCAACCAACGTCCTTATGTAGATTTTCATTCTTTCATACTACTCACTAGCGTTGTCGCTCTTAATACTATGTAATCTTACAGCGCCACGGTCAAGCTGCTGCTATGTGCGGGGCATTTCAGACAGAAGCTAAAGACAGATTTTTGCATCGGTATCTGACGCTGACAGACACTGACCAAGCGTCATTATTTTACGAGTTGGGAGTGAGAAAGGGTTGTCAATGTCAACAGCCTCTAAGTTTAAAGAAAAAAAAAATCAGTTAATACAGGATTAAATATTAGACCTTGCCTTATTTTGCTCCTTTTTTTAATCCTTTCCTGAAACCTTAATTACAACTGAACTAAAAATGTCCTTACTTATTACACTTAGCCGATAATCTTTCTGGACTAAATGTTAAATGTGAGTATATTGACTCTGCATCAATGAGATGTTTTTTGCTATTTTTTGCATGATCGTATTAGTTTAGTTATGTAAACGGTATGTCTTTCAGGGTTTATTCAGGCTTTTGTCATACTTTTTTTTCTTTACTTTGTTCAAATTGCTAAAATTGTAAAAACATCACCGTTGTATTCTGAACTCTTAAAAATAACAGCCTCTTGATGTACAGGATAACATCAGAGACATTTTCTCGCCTTCCGTTCCCTAATGTCACACTCTGAAGATGACTTCAGCACGCGCAGCACTAACCTCTGTCTTCTCCACCTGATACCCCTCCTGGGTGTCAAAGCCATGTTCTCCCCCTGTACTTTAAGCAGCCATCTCTTCCCCTCCCCCTCCTTTACAATACAATATTCACTGGCCTTTAGGTTACCATGGTAACAGGCGGAGGAGCTAATATGAGGGCAGTCATTGATTTGATTTGCTGAAGATTAATATACTGTAGACATAGCATAAACTCCACAGGGGATAGAAGGGGGGACCTGATATGAAGTAGCTGAGATTATGGAGGCGGAGCTGACTGACATAACGTCCTCATTGTCACCAAAAAGCCAAATATTGGCTTATAATTCAATAAATTACTGAACAGCATTTGTTCTATATTTGATAGTATAAAATTAGATTTCATGTTTAATGCAAGGAGATAAGGGAGGAGGTGTAGCTGTTTACACACTGGGTTTAATTAGGAAGCTTTAAAGGTTTCTCAGTTTAATGAAAATGTTCTTGTTACATTTAATAAATGCTGCAAATTAATACAATAGTTTGTTAGCTCGCATTGTGAGTTAGAAAACTTAACATGTAGCTAAAGTTCCACTGTGTGGGTTGATACCATGGATGTATTAAGAGAACGCTTGATACCAAAAGGTCCTTTTCATCAAAGGCATTTTGAAAAATAGGAAATACACACGTGTAAATAAAGAAATGAATTATGGCTGAATTTAATTTAGTTGCCTCAATTTCAGAGTTGTGGTGTTGTGCATATTGTTGTGCATGCTGTTATAAGTCACACCTGTGTTTTTCGGTTGGGTTGCAAAACATTCTCACTCCGAACTCGTCACATACTTAGAGGCATCAAATCTTAAAAGTTTGAGGAGGCACATGCCCTCTTAATTAAATGAGCATTATGCCCTTGAACACATTAAACACATTCAGTAATGTACTGCTGATACAGAAACTCTGCAAGTTGTTACAACAAAACAGAAGTTTCAGAACGGGGGAACACTAAAAACTGATCAACAATAATTAATAAATGGCTAACGCTAGATGTAAAGCCATTATATCCAGTAGTATTGGGATCACGCAATCCGAGTGGTACATTTGAAAAAGAAAAAAAAAGTAACGCCATTGGCAAGAAGTCAACTAACAAATCTCCCATTCGTGCAGAAAAAGATTTTTCAAGATATTTCTGCAAAACCATGGATTATGTTCAATGCCAAAAGAATTACATAAATTGTAGCATTTTGGTTAATGTTACTGCAGTGTGGATAGGGTTAGGGAAATATTATGTTAATAGCAAATAAATAATCTCTAAGGTATGGTCATTGTTAGGCAAATAAAACACGTAAGATAAGGAAAAGATTGTGGTTGCGTCTCTTGAATTAAACATGCTACATGTGCATTCATCACTTCGATGTCCTCACTTGTAGTCCCTGCATTGCTGCAATATGGAGACTGTCCTTGAGATGTTGGGCTGGAAAAATATGCTGCTGAATCTCTGGCTGTATAAATGGATCTATAAAGATGAACTTCAGAACAAAACAACGGCAAAAACAAAACTTTTTATCTGAATTACACTCAGTGTTTCTAAAGCACATTTTGATTACATGAATTCTGCTGCCTATAGGATGACGTGACCCTTCTCAAATCTAGCTTCAAAGAGCTCAAACCCAAAACTTCCCAAAAGCTTTAAATTACCATAGAAATGACAAATCATCTCTGAAATCTCCTGCAGCTTTTTCACCCAACAGTCCTAAGTGCATGAAGTGAATGTTAGAGTGATTTAGCCTACAGTTACAGTCTGATCATGCCTGTGAGGCAGCCGTCTTCAAAGGAAATCGCAGCTGAAGTTTAGGTAATTAGAAAGAGGAGCTATCTGCAGCAGGCATCATCATACAGCCTGCATTGTCTCATCTCCTCTCTCCTTCTCCTCTCGGTAACATATCAAAGGGAATTTCAAGGGTGATTAAAAGTTAAACTGGATCCTTAAAGGGGAGTGCCAGTGCTCTTCAGCTTCATGTGTTAAAGGAACACGCCGACTTATTGGGACTTTATTTGGGACTACTCCCAATAAGTAACAAAATAACACCAACATGTTCCTATTTACATGTTGTGATTTGTATAGTCACAGGGTATACAAATAACAAGGTCACATGAGACACAGCCGTCTTCTAACCGTATACAAACTGGGAACTATATTCTCAGAAAAGCGAAGCACTGCAACTTCTGCTACTTGGGCGGAGTGATTTGCTAGCAGCACCTGAAGCCCTGTGGTGAGGAGCAGAGAGTTCGCCTGGAGTTCGCTCAGAGTTGGAGTAATAGAGTCAACAATTACTAGATAGTAAAAGCATAGTGACCTTGTTATTTGTACACCCTGTGACTATACAAATCACAACATGTAAACAGGAACATGTTGGCGTTATTTTGTCCCTTATTCGGAGCAGTAGGCTAGTTGGAACCGGTTACCTCCAGGATCTGTGCTAGGCTTAGCTAGCGCTGGGGGCGTCAGACAGAGTTACAACACGCACAGAGATGAGAAGGGTATGTATGGACTTATGGACTTATCTAACTAGGGGGTTACGGTGAATAAGCTAAAGTCCCAATAAGTCGGCATGTTCCTTTAAGTGTGCCCCTACGACAGTTTGGTTCATTAGTGCAAGACGTGCTATGGCCTCAGATAGCCAGAGATAAGAGAGAATACACACATAACTCTACATGTGATGTAAGCTAACAGTTATTTAACGTTAATGCACTCCTCCAATAGTAATGCATAGGAAAAAGTTTTTTTTAAGGACCCAGGATGATTCTGCTTTTTGTTGGCAGTTGTGGAAGTACATTTACTCAAGTATTGTACTTTATACTTCTACTGCACTACATTTATTGAGATAGCTTTAGTTACTACATTGTTGATTTTGATTAATATGATTCTGAAATGGGCCATTTTGCATAATTAGTACTTGTACTTTCAGTACTCATATTTGGGTGCAAATACTTATGTACTTTTACTTAAAGATACAATCTCAAAGATCTCTGTTTAGTTCACTTTGACGGCACCTATGGCGATGAGGGATAATTGCAGTTGTGTTTTGGGATCTCACTTTCACTTGTTTTTGTAGTTTCATCGTCCTTAGTCATCGCTCTTTTCTTTGTTTGTTCGGCCATAGTTACTCGCTAGCAGAGACTCAGGGGCGTTTTTTTTTATTATCATGAGTCATGGGGGGCGCCACGAGCACTTGGAAAAGAAAAAAAAAGAATCCTCTGCACCGCGAAGCAGTTTTCTATTATCTATCATTTCACTTTGTGGGGAATTGGCAGATTGGCGCCCCCTGCAGCTGCAGGCGCTGCTGCTTGCTGGAAGTGCTGTGCACAGAAGCTGTGTGTGAGAAGGGGGAAAAGGGAGGGGCGCGCGGGGGGCAGTTCACCTCTGGGTCACCCAAATGGAACGGTCGGACAAGGGGGGGGGGGGGGGAATTCACTGTATCACAATGTGGGGAATTGGCAAATCAGCGCCCTCCTTGCACCCCCTACTTTCACAATGAAATGGACTAGTCTATAAAGGTGCGGGCCCGGCGCGAAAGATAATCACACGGTGACAGGAGAACTCGGAAGTACACAGAGACGGAGCTAAACGAGTCTAAACCTTTCTTTTATGTCAATGGTCTAAACGCGAAAATGAAACAAAGTTACCCAAGCGGCTCAGATAAAAGAAAAAAGCGAAAAGAAAAGTTTTCGGCAGCAGCAGGACCTTCATCAACTCCCGTGGCTGATGATAGTGGTGGTGGTGTCGGTGTCGGCAGCAGTGGCAGTGGCATGCACAGTGAGGAGGAGACTCAGGCGGAGAGAGAGTGAGTGTAGAACCTGCGGTAAGCACAACTCCCCTTAAAACACGTTGCCCCTTGATAAAACTGAGCCAAAAACTGAGTGGTGGACAAAACACTACAACAATAAAAGACGTAGGCATGCTTTACTGTATGATTGCAATAGTAGCCTATATAAACGTTGCACATCATGCAAACTTTCTTAACGAGAATTGTAGCTTTTCTATCTGCTTAGGCAGACAAAAACTCATGATAGACCTCTTCAAATTAAAGCATAGGACCTCTTGAAATGATATATATCGTGTTATTTTTTATAATAATATAGTAATATTTTTATATATTATTGTATATATTGTTTATATTATATGTTATGTATATAGTGTATATTTATTTTAAGTTCTGATAACCTACACTGACATATTTTGTGCAGAATTGTGTAGATTGTTCACCCTAAAAAGTGTGTTTCCTGTTGTAATTGGTGGGGGAGGGCGCTCGAAGGGGGTCTCGCCCTGGGTGTAATTCAATGTAGAGACTCAAAAGCAAAATGCCGCTTCAAACACAAGCGAGTTCAAAAGCGAGCCTGTTGCGTTAGTTCTGCTTACCGTCTCTGGTGGACCAACCACAGCTGGGTGATGGAAAACGTGTCACTAACTGTGCGCTGTTTTAGATTTTTTCCCAGGGCATCGCCACAGACAATGGAGGAATTGATTGCAACATCTCTGCTGGATGTCCTGCTAGCCAGTGTGCAGACATCAGACAGTGAGCTGGGTGGCCTCTGTGCCTGTGTCGGTTTCCAGCGGGATGTCAGGAACTGTGGTGTCCTGGTAGCCGAGACTTGGCTGGATCCTGGAGTGCTGGTGCCATTCAACCGGGTGATTCTTTTACTGTGTTCCTATCTGACGGCCACATTCTGCTTTGTACCTCATATTATTTCTTGTAACAAAAAAAATTATTGATTGATTGATATACACAAATGAAAACATATTTATGAATATTATAATCCATTTCTGCCAATAGATCCCCCTAAATCCTACACACTGGCCCTTGTAAGTAAAATATCTCAATTCCCTCTTCCACCACTGATTGTCGAAGAAAAAATTGGAATATATCCACAAACTTGATTGTCAGTGGGATAGCCTCTACTTATTCATGAAAACACAATAGTCTTGGTTTACAAGTTTCTTTACTGGCGTTATTTCGTACTCATTTGCAAACCACCAGCAGCAATTTGCTCTTCAATTTCACTGCTGGGCAGATCACTCAAAATGCTTCTGTTTCCATCAGTAAAGTGCACTCAATACCAAATTCTGGAGGTAATTTCCCCAAGGATGTGACTCTTTCCCTCTTCCCCTCGCTCTCAAATACACAAGTCCATAAACACACACACGCATGCGCATACACACACACACACACACACACACACATGCACACACGCTACATGCATGCATGCATACTTATGTGCTTTATTTACCTTTGTGCTGAGCAAACACCCCGCTGTGTCTCACTTGTTTCTGTTTCTTGTGTCACAATGATGAAAGGCACCTGCTGTTCTCAGCAGAAACCCCTCTCTACCCTATGTTACTGACATCCTGCCTGCATTATTCACAAGGCAAGTGGTAATTCAGTCACCTCTTGAAGAGTCTCAACTTTTGTGACATGGGCTGAAGGGAAATGCAGGACAGCCAAGTGGATCCATACCCTCATGTGACCTTTCAAGGAGAGGAAATAGGGCAATAATGTGGATGACTTTCTTGCCACTTCATGTTCACCTTGTAGAATGTAACAATTACTCTCCTCCTGCTGTCTGAGATAACCCTTTTTAAGACTATGAAATGTTTTTCCAATAATTGTATTAGGTGCCCTGTAACTTAATTACTTTGTTGTGATGCAGTGCAGGGAATGCAACACAGAACTTAAACTCATCCGTTTTAATGCTATAATAAAGATTCACTGTGGGCTGTTTATTTTTGTCAGAATCTGTTGTGGAAAAAAGTGCAGAGCTTCTGAAGGCTCTACAAAGCATCTCACTTCTAAATCAGTATGTAATGAACTTTACAACGTTTTTATGTATCAAGCAATGTAATGTTGTTTTGTCTGGTCTTATATGGTTGCTAATGTTGCTGGTGTGACCGTAGTTACTGTACCTGTAATATTTTGGTCCTGAAAACACATTTCCATACATTGTCTAACTATGAGTTATGGGTTCCTACAAGAATAGTTTTGTATTTCTGTCTGTGATCTTCTCACTGGTTTAAAGGTGCAGTAGGCAAGACTTATAAAACTAACTTTCTGTCATATTTGCTGAAACTGACCCTATGTTCCAGTAGAACTACATGAAGCAGGTAATAAAAAAATAAAATAAAAAAAAATCCAGCTCCTCTGGCACCACCTAAAGCCTGTAGTGCGATTTGCAAAGATCAAGGGGGTAAACATCTCCTCACAACCCGAACCTCCTATGGCGCCATTTTGATGCTAATAAGCACTCACCCCCCCGTTAGCATTCCATTGACTGCCATTCATTTTTACAGCAAATAAATGTACATCTAAAGCGTTTAAAGACTTTATTTGTCCATTGTTTATTTCTAAAGAAATACGACAATGTATAAAAGGCTCCATTACCTTGTACCTCACGTTATGGCTCCGTAGCAGACGTTTTTGTAAAAATAAGCTAACGATTGTGTCATAACCACGCGACTTACTGTTGCATAGTAGAGGAATTACCGTACAGTACAGGAGAAGCTCGCAGACAGTTTCGACTTACATTAGCTATTTAAGTTTAATTACTAATGTTAACTAGCATCTTAGTTAGCAATAATTAGCCTGTGTCCATGTTATCTCCTTACATATACCTACGCTCTCCATCTCTGTAAGATTGGGAATGATTGAGATTTCTCTTGGCACAGCTACCAGAAGGCTTACAACTTTCAGACAGGTTGCTCACGTCACATTTACGTCGTCTCTCTCAGTTGGAGGCTGCGCAGTAACGCTAGGCGCTCACCGGAAAAGTGCTTCTAGTGGCCTTCACTGGTCTCCGTCCAGAGCAACGGGATCTGTTGGTCCATTCTTGTATACAGTCTATGGCAAAGATCCACAGCTCCCTGTTCAGATAAACCAATCAGGGCCAGGGGGGGTGTCTAACTGCGTGTCAATAACTGCCTATGCACACACATTCATTCTCCCTTGTGGGGGGAGGGGCTTAGGAGACAGTTTTGGGCTTTAGCGGAAAGGGGGGAGGGACTGAGAAGTTGTTGATGTTCAAATTCTTTGGCTAAGTCCTGGATCTTCACAATCCTACCTACGGCACCTTTAAAGTGCATGGGGCTCTGTTTGGAAAATCGTGATGTCATGTATTTAAGATAGATTATTAGATTTATTTCAAAGCAGCAATACAAGAACAAGCCACACGGTACAAAGATCAGCATTTAGCAATATTTTAATTAAAATCCCATTAAAGTTGTGTGGTTGTTACCTTATTCTGTCAACAAAATCCAATGAATCCACACAGAGTTTTTTTAACTGTTAAACTCCTACCCCTTAACCCCCTTTTCTCCTGAACTGTAACTTTAATTGTTGTCTTTAGTGTTGTAAATACTCAAGACTCATGTATTTCTCAACTTGTGTACCTAAACTACATAATACACTGTAGTACAGTACATTTACTCTCATTACTGTAACAAGGTTGTTTTTGTTTATATATTAATAATTGTACTTTAGTACTTTATATCAAGTATTGTATGCAATGCAATACAATTAAGGATTATGGGTTGAGGTTAGCATTATTGTACCTCGGCAGAGTTTAAAAAAGGTTGCATCTACCTTAATTAATCCCATGGCGAGAACGCCAAGGGACCCAAATCAACATTGTGGCTAGCTAACAAGCTTACATGCCAAAATGCTTACGGTGGATCCACCAATGGTGACTTTTGTGTTCACTGAGGACATTTTACCTTCAGTGAGGTGAGGACTCTCTGCTGTTTGTGAAAACGTTGAGGAGTGCAGTGGGACAGAGAGGCTGAGTGGACTGGTTAATGTTTTGCTTTGAGAATGAACAAGGAGAGAAGTTGAACCTGGAGCAGATGGTGGAGGACTTTGTGGGGCTCAAAGCTCACAGAATGTCGTCCAGACAGGTGAGAAGGCTACAACAGTACGCTAACTGTCCAGAGGAGAACAGAGGAGCGTTGTCACGCGTGGTGTAAAAACTGAAGTCTCTTTAAGCACACAATATTTTTGACTTGTGCTTGAGTAAAATATTCGCTTACACTTTCCTTGAAGGTATCTACATAAGAGTGACATGACATTGCCATGAACGTGTCATAAACATAAACAAGTCATAAACGTTTCTGACAACGCTTCTTTTAGTGTCATTCGGTTTTTATCATGACAAGTTATGGTTAGGGTTAGAGTTAGGGCTAGGGTTCATGTGTCATGACAGTGTCATGTCACTCTTATGTAGATACCTTCAAGTAAAGTGTTATCAAATATTCTAGTACTCTTTCCATGTTATAGTTACACTTTTAATTATTGTTGATGTGTTACCTTGTTCATTAATTCTGCCACTCTGCAGGGTAATACTAATTCCTGTCTTTTAAACAGTTGTATGTAACAGGGGAGTCTGGTGTGAATCCAGATTGAGTGAATTTGGATGTGTTTGTCTTGGCCTTGACTAAAAAAAGAGAAACCTATAACCCACAGCCCAGAGTGACTGGAGTATGTTCCTTTCAGGGTTATACTGATGTAACAAAGTATAATTGTCAATGGTAAGAGAACATATGGACAGTAAGAGAACATTTAGATATCTGCAGTTGTTTGTTCAACCCTTTTCAACAGCACAAATATGAACTTTGTTATTAAGACTACATATTTGATTGTGTTTGTACAATTGCAACACAATGGCAAAGTGCACTCTCGAAACCAATTTAATTTAAAAAACTTTACAATGAGGATTTATTACTTTTTGATTTGATTGTTTTTATTCCCAGTGTTTTCCTGCTGTGTGTAGTTGTAATGTGTGTTGCATTGCGGAAAAGTACGCTCACAAACCAAGTGATTTTAGTGTGGTTCTGACATTTTTTAATATATTGACTATTAATGAATTATTAATATATAATAGTCAATATATTTACTATTTTGTCATTTCGTTCACATGAACGCCTCACCAATCCCTCCAACTACATATCCAACGTTATATTAGTATGTAATTGGGGCACAGTTGAAGAGTGCTCTGCCTGTCTTCCTGGTTTGTTTGATTGATAGCAAACCAGGAAGACAAATCATTCATGATGTTTTTTTTTTTTTTTTATTCTTTCCAGTTATGATTTGAATACCCATTCAAAAGACAGAAATAAGAAATCAGTTCTTTAAATTCACTCTCTATGAGGCTGTACAGTTGAATGGGGATTGAAACACTTTTGTCTCACACTGTGAATGCTAAGTGACAGACTGATGTAGCAACAGAGCATAGCAAAGAAATAGTGTAAAACTAATGCTCAGAGATGTTCCTCTTCGACATTTAAATAAGGTGTCAAGGACTAAAGAGAGGTTCATCTGTCCTTCTGTCATCAGGGAGTCGGGAGTCTTTCCGGGCTAATAATAACCGTCACTCTTCTACCTGTTCTTCTGCAGTCAAATTCATGCATCACTGTCATGTGTTCACCACTTTAAAGCAAACTTATACAATAGAATATGTCCTTACAAATCAAGAGCCTTCCACAACCGATTTTTTGCAAACATCTCCACCTTGTTTCGTGCCTTGAACCAAAAAAGATTTGAGAGTGCTTAGAATGATGTGTGTCAAATACATCTAAAACAGCAAATACATTTTTTCCCTAGTTGACATGCAGCTTACGGTGCATGACAAGTGAGTGGTTTTTGATTTGCACTGATGCTGTACGTCCATGTTACCACTTATTGCATAACAGCGATGATGCATACAGCCTAATTTGTTTTTCTTTTGTATTTGATGAGATTCTCAGCAGGCTGCAAAAAGACTCTCCCATCACCTCCGTATCTACCTTCATTCACTGCTATGTTTTTTTCTCACAAAAAAGTACTTTCAAATTCAAGTGTATTAAAAAAATGGCTTTAAGGCATGCACCAGCAGACACAGTTTGCCACTAGTGGAAATGCAGGTGTGTAAATGAGAAAACAGCTAATGTGTAATTTTGTCCTCTGAGGCTTGCTTTAGGGAAGAAACAATATCAGACTTCACTGTCAAAATAATTCCATGTTAATGTCATGTCTGTCTGTCTATCTGATTATATATAATTTCGATATAAATTTGATAGAAAATGTATACACTCAGTGTAAAGGAGACACTGTTTACTAAAAAAACTAGTAGTTTTGTCTTTCACACTGCATGGCCAGCTGTTGTTCCAGAACTCAAACTGATTACTATGGATTCTAACATTACTGTGGGAAAAATATTGTATGTCAACAGAAACAAACTACTGCAGCAGTAAAAACCCACATCTCTCCACTTTATTTGCAACTATCAAAGTAGAATAGTGAACCAGTGTATTAAACAGAAAAGGGTATGAGTAATGCTAGAATAAACATCAAATACATTATTATATTTCAAACACTGTAATCATTGTTTCACCACAGATATTTAAAGCTGTGGGACTGCAGTGTGAATGCTGCTGGTTTGGATTGCAAGCCAGCATTGTTAGAGAAAATATCACAGCAGCCAGGAGACGCCTGCTCCATGTACAGGGGATGGAGTCACTAAGTTGTTAAGTTCTTCAGACTCCTCATCAATGCTCCCCTTTAAGAAGAAATTTGCATGCAGCATGGGAATTATAACTGTGTGTTGAAAGCATGTGCTTCAATCGCTTTTTGAGTTCGGCAGTTGGAGCGTAGTACGGGCAAGCAGCACGCACATTCATAATGACAAAAATGGGAAAAAAGTGTAAAATAACCAGAATTATCCTTGAATACCCAAGCCAAGTAGTAATGCCTAAGTGCAACGTTTCTGAGGAAAGTCAGTGGTGAAATTACTGAATATTTATAACAAGTAGGAGCAGGTGGAGGATATGTGACATTTTTGTGACATTAACTTAATGCTGAAATCTGCAATTATAGCTTCTTTTTTAAAGTCAATTATGCCAATCTGTAGGCAGTGTGGTGAAGCAGTAAAAGCAGTGAATTTACTGTGGTTAGAGATGCTCTCCCTGCTGCTGATGATCAGGTTTGTCAGGTCCCACCTTTCTGGTTGACATTATCACTGCTGTCTAACCTCATCACCTCAATATGGACAAAATATTACAGTTCACATTACTTAGTTGGTCACTCAAAGTAATAATTTATTAAAAGATTCAGTTTCACTTTGGCACATGCAAAGAATACTAATAAACAGGTAAAATACATTGTATTTTGACTTTTTTGGACATTATGATAATATAACAATGTGCTAAACAGAAAGCATATATTGGTCTAGTAAGCATGTGCAATGCAATAAATATAGGTATCATGTTATGACGATGAGTTAAGTGCCATTATGCATGTATTAAGAAAAACATGAAGGCATCAGCCCTAACTGAAACATTAATTAACCGATCTTCACTAGAAAATATTAAAATGAGACTATGTAACTTATTAAACAAGAACTAACACATTCCTCCTTGTAGATATGGTTGAATCCCATTGTGCTGCTACAGTTTTTACACTACAGTACAGTTTTGTACAGTAGTTCATGATGGCGTATGTTATGTAACGTTAACTGATGTTACTGAGTCAGTTAGCTGACTTTATGACCCTTTTACTCTGTAACTTTCACTCGCTCGCACTAAGGCTGCATCCACACCAAATCAGGTGTTGCGGCGAAAACGCCAGTTCTCCAAATTCATTTGAATGTGGGTAGTGCTTGTAGGCTGCGGTGAGTGGGGACTGCAGGAAATTGCATGTATTTTCGCTGATGTCCGTTTCCTTCCGCTTTCTTTGTGTTGGAATTTCAAACTCTGGTGGATTTATGAGGACTGTGGTTAACTGCTCCTCAGATCTCTGCAGGGTAAATCCAGACAGCTAGCTAGACTATCTGTCCAATCTGAGTTTTCTGTTGCATGACTAAAACAACTTTTAAACGTACACGTTCCACAAAAAACAAGTTCCTTACTGAGGCTATTTTGCAGTGGCTCCGTGCGGAGCTTAGCGTCGCCCATGACGATTGTGATTGGTTTAAAGAAATGCCAATAAACCAGAGCACATTTTTCTCCCATCCCGGAATGCTGTGTGGACTAGCCAGACCTTCCTCCTCACTGTGGACTCAGGCACTTAAAAAAATTAAATCCTCGAAGGTTTTCTACTGCAATTTTGTGTGTTTTTTTCGCGCAGCTCAAAGGGGGTCTCACCCTTGGTGTAATTCAATGTAGAACCGCCACTGCTCCACCTACTTTAATGATGCTGTCAAATCATTCTTGGGCCAAACCAGTATGTTGCAACACAAAACTCGACTATAACTCAGCTGACTACTTACCTGACAATTCGTAAAGCTGAAAAGATTTCTCTCTCAGAGGTAGAGTCAAAAGGGCATGGAGATAGTTCAGTGAGATTGTATTAAAAAAGGAACTTTACAATGGTCTCATCTGTATGTAGCCATGTATTATTTGTTCACACCTATTACAATTGAATCACACTGCTAAAGTGACTCTCCGTGGTGCCTTGTTGCAGTAGCACTTCCCCATCTGACTTGCAGAGAATGAGCAACGTTTTTGCCTGGCCTAGTTCCTCCAGAGGCATGCTAATGAAACTATTTGGCAGCTTGCCTTCGAAGGCAGGAGGGATGGACTTGTTTCACTTGATGTCAGTGTGCGGATCTGGAGGAGAGAAGAGAATTACAGGTTGGCATTGCTTCAATTGGCAGGAAGGGAGCAAAAGAAAAAGACACCATGCAATGTTGTTTGACCACTAGACACAGAGCCGAGCGCAGATTATTTTGGGGATTGTTTCAGTTCAATTATTTTTGGTGGCTTAAGGTTATACCACCGTGCAGGACCTGTTAAATTCATTCCCCTTGACCAAAAAGACCTAAACACCTCAATTTAACTCCACCATCTGTTACTGGTGAGCCAGGAGTGTATATATATTCACCGGTCCCATCCCAATGTAGAAACACAGCTGATTTGTACAGTAATTAAAACATTGAGCACTAATGGGTCACACATATGGTGCAGGCTTGTTCTCAGTGCCACTTGGTGTCTTCTCTGGAGCAAACAGCTGTGGATGCTGATTACTAGGAATGGCCTTGAAATGTCTTGCCAGGACTTTTTTCCCACTGTGTGGTTACCACCTTGTTGCTTGGTTGTCACCATGTTGCCCTGTGGATTTTCTTTCACCAGCTACTTTTCATTTCTGTCTTAATTCCAAGAATGAACAGAATTTGCAATGCCCTCCAGATTATCACGTCCTAAATGAGCCAAGACTAATGCCCGTTCATAAGACTATTGCTGGACACAAGAGTATTATGTTGGCTGAGTGCTGAGACCTGCATGACTATGACTGGCTATGACAACCATGATGTGAATATTAATACATAACCTGTCTGTCTTCCCTACAGCACTGGCACATCTTTCTGAATTTAGCTCCATGTATTTTTATTTAAAGTGCACCTTTTTGGTGTGTGTTTCTAAGTACTATTTTCAATGGTACAAGCTTGTAATGACATTATAATCTCTGAGAATACTGGTAGTGCTCCAATAGCGCTCCTCTTCGGCGTATCCCAGGGCTGCAAGCATGAGACTGGAGTGAGCTGAGCACTGATGCTTGGCAGTCCTAGATGCCTGCAGCTCAACCATCTATCAGCTCAGCTTGCTTTCCACTGGTCAGCACTGTGGCGAAGGCACAGACAAACTGCCCTGACGGGAAATTCAGGGACATATTACTCTTGTACATGTTAAGTTTTATTACCCAACAGGAAGCATTGTCCTGAAATGTCCTGATATTTCTCTGAGAGAAGCGACATGGTGAATGTTTGAACACTGCAATATCTGTCGGCACACTTGTGAATACAATTGCCACCCTTTGTGAAATGACAGTGCTGCAGAACTGCTTGTGATTCTGGCCCCTATTTTTTGAAGAGGGTTAACACAATTTGTGTGAACTTCTGAGTGACGTAGTGTCATATCATCAAAACAGACATTTCCTTTTAATGTTTTGACAATCAATCCTAACTCTGACTGTCAATGTGCTTGAGTAAAAATGCCAAGTTCATTACTAACAGCTGCCACAGCCTGAAGAAAACTAAGCCTTGATATCAGAGGGAGCCAAGATAAGAGCGGAGGATTACTAGCCTGTCGACATGCTGAGAAGAAATCAGACGGCCCAGTGAAGCTGTCTGCGGCATCAAAGGTCATCCTTATTAAAGATTATTATGAAAAGACTTGAAGATACTGTCAGATGAGTGGATTACTGTGAAAATATAGTCCAAAAATGGCAAACAGGAGGCAGAAAAGTGCACAGAGGTCAGGTTGGCTGGCTGATCCACCAGGGGGAGAGGGTTTCATCTCGGGTACACACAATGCTTCTGTCAAAGGTGCCCCAAAGGTGTTCCTATGTATATTTGTCACTGAAGATTAGGAAAGGCCAGTATATAGAGTGCGGTTTATGAATGCCAATACTGACTGCCTAAGGTGCTTCATCACTGTTTACTTAGAATCCAATTCATCATCGACCTGCAAGAGGAAAGTCAGCAAAATTGTCCACTTACACAGAAAGTGCTGCATCAGAGAATGTTTAAATGGCCGCACTAATGCCTGCAGCCAGAAAATGGCCCGATCATCGCGGATTGATCAAGATGGACTAAATATAGAGAACATTGTAGCGTAAGTAACATTGCTTGAATCTAAGGCTACTTCAGCAACAGAAGATCAAACTGCAAAAGATATATTATCCCTTTGTGAGTTCTGAAATTCCTCTTCCCATTTGCAGGATTTCCATAAAGATCCAGCAGCAAAAAGCCAGTTTTTATCTGATCATTCCAGTTAGAAGATTTCCTGCAGGTAAGTCAAAAGAAGAACAGAGCAGAGTTAATCTGTTATGATGTTAGCCGTTTGAACAAACCATTGATTCAAATCAAAAATCTAACGCTATTTTCCACTCTACCTCCTCAGGATGCTTCCAAAATGCAAAAGAGGACTGGAAGAGTGTTGCATGGCGGCTTTGTAGAGATAATCTGGGCTGTAAAAGGTGATAGAGGATATTTTCCACCTCTTCTTCCTCTATGGTGCTGTGCTGCGGCTACAAATTGGAGCCTCTGTAATGGGATGCAGAAAAGGGACAAATGGCTTCTTTTACAGTATATAGGCTCATCCCTCTGACTTTGCCTCTGCCCTTGACATTTACTGTTGAAGACAAATGTTCACTACCGTTTGACTTATAATGGCAGGGTGTTAAAACACTTACGCTATTCCTTTTTCCCTGGACGTCTAAACATCTTCATCAGGAGTGTGCTGACATTCTGCAATTGAGTCGGGTCTCTCTCTCCTATAACTTCCTGTTTGGCATCACTACCATGGCATCACTACCATGACTGACATGGCTGCCTGTCGCTGTCACAGCCTCTCTTTAACCTTTTCCTTGTTAGATGCACTCAACATGTGATTGCCAGTGTCTTCATTTGATTATAATCAAATGTGTTGTTTACACCTGTTATTAAATATGCAGTCTGTATTTGGATTTATCTGGATCTGATCACTGGCTTGTCTTTGCATTTACATCTGATATTAATATGATTTTTTCTTATCTTGATTATGCCAGCATTGTGATCGTATCTCAACATGAAAATTAGGGAGGCAGACCTGTTAACAACATACAAACAACACTTTTGTGTAGCCTTTCGTCGGGTAGCTTGAGATAGCAGGAAAAGGCGGAGTTTGGTGACATTTCAACTTGTTGGGTGTATTTTTTCCAACCTATAGAAGTCTATACACTTTGTTCCAAGCAATCATGTGAAGTTCATAACTTAGGTACGAGAGCAGGGCCATGCCTCAACGACACCTCTAATCACCTGTCAAGCCTTCCTGGTCAACCCATCCTGCATTGTTTGTCTCCGAAGTTTCCTTACTACCTCATCCCTTCCCACTTCTCTTCATTCTCCCTTCACTTCTCCCTTCATTCCTACCTATTCAATCTGGTGTATACCTCTCTCATGTCTCATTCTGGGTACCGTCTGGGGGGCTTGTACGTAATCAGCTCGGGTGGGAACACACCTGAGATGGAACCCACCATACTGAATCTCCCTCCGCCCGGTCTTCAGTAGGCTACGTCCTGCCAGACCAGCCTAACAGACCTTCATCTTGACCTATCCCCTGTACATCCATTCATCTTCCTCAACATCCAATCCTTCCTGAACTTCAATTAAACCTTAAAAATGACATATTGTTGTGACATGGTACTTGCTAGTGAAAGTCTCTTTAAGGTAAAGGAATTGAATACTGCTGCTGATAGATTTTCAAATGTAATGTTTATTGTAGTAGTATATCTCTAAATGAATGAATACTAGAGATTATAAACTATTCATAAGCAATATTGTAACCATTGATGTGACTGTTTTATACTGTGCAATATGAGTTACCCCTAACCCTAACAACCAACAAACTAATATCCAAATAGTAGAATATCTGGGTCCAGCGCTAATTTAATAAACCCTAATTAACAGTCCTAATTTAGCGGAGATCTCACCACAAGACAAGCAAGCCGATCCGATAGCATTGTGATTGCAATATGCAATGTGTTTTTCCATATACAGATATACATACAGTCAAGATGTACTCCCTACTCAAAACTGGCATGTAAAATATACACTTTAACCAGGTCATCTTGATTGCATTAAGGTCCTAATTGGAGTGAGTTAAACATGATTAATGGAGCCAATATACTGATGACTTTGGCATGTGTACAATTCAGTCTGGCTTCTTTTGGTGTTTTGAAACTGTGCCACAGAGATTAAATTTTCCTCTTCTATTGTTATTCTCACAACACATCTTTCTACAAACTCCCTTGATTATTAGGCAACTCATGAGTTGATTACAGGGTTGGGCTTCCTGTGACCCACATTCATCCTTTAATCAAGCTATTACCTTCATTGGGGTAACAGTAATGCTGGCATGTACAGTACACTGTAATGAAGTATTGTTCTCCTAAAGGAGCATAGAACTGGCTCTCCTACTTGCCCCTTGCTACACAACTACAAGGAGGATAAGCACTTTTTGACCAAGTCTCTGCAGCACTTATTATTAACACAGTATTTGCACATTATTCAACTGTTGAAATGTTGAACTATTTTTGCGATACCCTGGGATGACCCTGCAGTCGGGTATCCATGTATTCTTTCCATAAAAGATAGGTTTCTTTTAATTATCTCTTTCCCCAGGCTAAGTTGGCCATTTGGCTGACCCACAGAAGACGTGGGTTGTAGAGTCCTTGTTTCAGTGCTGACAGGGATGGCCTCCACATGTCGTGGAGTGGAGCACTTTTACTTTTATGAAGAACAAAATGAAGATTTTTTTACATTTGTGAAGGTCCACATACACTTTAACTAGAAAGCATTAAATACCAACAGGAACAAGTACCATGTTTCCTTAATTTACAGTACAAGTTTAGGTATTCAACAAACTGACTAGTAGGTTTATATCTCAATTTTATAAAGATTTCTATACAACCTGTGATTAACATCATGTCAAGGTTGCTAACAAGAACAAACGATGCAGTTGATGACTGGTTTTCATTGCAGTGGAATTTGCATTGATTTGCTTTATAAGATATATGTATTTACCAGTTACTGATGATAATACCAGCTAAATATAAAGTAGTCAAATGATCCTTCCTGACCTTATGAGCTGACGAGGATCTCCTTAACATTCATTCCCTCCTTCCAACAACTGATGTACACAGTGGATTATGGGATACCGATGCCTGCACAAGATAAAACCACTTGGGTCCCCATGGAGGACTTGTTGGGACAAAGTGTTATATTGTCAGTGCAATGTTTATTTTAACCCTAACACGACCAAGTCTATACACAACCATCATGAATTGTCTGACGTGAAGTCTTAAGCAAGGAAATCTCTCCCATCAATACCATCCATCACATAAGACATGCATGTGGCATCATCTTTAGAATGCTATGGACTTCAGTACATTATCTGTTTGCTCTGTATGCCTGAAGAGCATCAACAACTGAGAGTGTGTATGAAGCAAATGGAGTGTGCTGAAAATTGTGCTTTGTTAACTTTCTGGGTTAGAAATTGGTCTTTAAAGTGTCTGTATTTCAGGGCAACTTGTATCAGACCAAACTATTACACAGTACATATTTGTGAAAATAGTTTGTGAACTGCAAAGCAATCAAGGAACTGACTGCTGGAAATTACCATCCTTTTAGGGTTTCACGCTCTGGCTAACAGGCCTAAAAAGTACCTCACTTCTAGTTGGTTTGGATATTAGTTGTTAGTTGTACTTTCTCTATTCTGCTGTTCATCTTAAGTTATCCTTGTGTGATTCATCAAGTCACGTTCCCACCAGGATGCAACAACCAGCAGGCCTTGAACATCTTCGCTTTCTGTCCTCTCTCCATCTCCATATCTTTGCCTCTTTTTTTTCTCCACGTCTTCCCTCGGTTTGGAAGAATTTATTCCCATGGCGGCTTCTGCTGCTTCAAATGCGCTGACTTCAGCATCTGATCTGAGAACAACTCTTGTGATCAGGGAGGATTCATACTTGTCAGGATCGCCTAATGCTTCAGTATCCCTTTCTTTCTACCCCCTCTTATTTTGATCACATTCTCTTTCTTCTCTCCCTCAGCATAATTTCCCTTTTATTCTCAAGCTGCTCGCCTGCAGTCTGTTCAATCTGCCTCTTCTTCTTTTGTCTTATTATTACTTCTGAGCTTTATGACATCAGCTTTGTAACTTTTCATGATGGTCCAGTCTTATGAAAAATTATCTAGCTTAAATTTTCTCCGCGGCTAAACAGAATATATGTACAAGTCATTCTATAGTGAGAAGCGATCGCTCATATTCTCACAGTCTTTCATTGTAACTGTATGTACAGGCAAATAAATGGTCATGTTTTGTTCTGTCACTGGTTTGGGGCAAAAGATATTTAACCTAATCCATTGTAATAATATCCGCATTTCCAATAACTTGAGCTAAAAAGAACTCATGTCACTCCATGTGTCATAAACCAGAGTAAGAATTCATACAGCAGTTGAATGCAGATATTAAAAGAATGATGAACGAAGCCACAGAGGACAAAGTGTAAAACATCAGGCCGTGTAACCCAGATCTATTTGGGCATCACAGTGGCAAAGTGGTAGGACTGTCACCTCGCATAAAAAAGGACTAGTGTTTGTCGCCACGGTGCTTTCTGTTTGTAGATCACATATTCTCCATGTCGCCTCCCAGACTTTGCAGATATGGAATTCAGGGTGACTGGATATCCTAAATGACTTATAGTTAAGAATGTGACTGCTTGTCTGTTCATGTTGTTTTGCCAGGATAGGAACATGAAGAACGAAGAAATGATTTAGCTTCAGTACACTACAAGACTAAACAGTGCATGATGAAACTACCTCCATTTAAATGTTCTTATAGCAGCCGTGACACAGCCTTGGTGAGAAGATGGTGGTTGTGCAGATGATGGAGGAGCAAAGACAGGGGTGGGGCCTTGATTAAACCTTATCTTTAAATAATATTTATATTCTCCTAATTTACAACAGTAAATGCATTTTTAGAGAAATGTAATGTCAACTGAAATCTACCAAATTGTAAAATGTATACAGAACAGATCCAATATATATGTATATATATATATATATATATATATATATATATATATATATATATATATATATATATATAATTTCAGTGCTACAGCAGCAAAATAAAAGGCACAGCACACAAATTTTAAAAATACAAAAGTGACTTATAGCATGAGACATGATGTGTTTACCTTTTTCAAATTGAACCAAAACCACAATCTTTTCCTAACAAACCATTGGGGTTTTTGTCACCTGAACCTATCCAGCTGCTGGACTCAGGATGCAAATCCAGGTCTCTGGTGTCAAAGTCCTGCACTTTGTACACCAGCCATCTACCCCGACCACCTCTCTAGATGCGACGCAAAATCCTATTGCTTTCTTCTGTCATAGAAAAATTGCGGCTGAGCATAATCCAGGCAGCAGTTATGTTTAGACATATGAACAGAGTGCTGCAGCATCAATTTCTGCTCCTTGTACAAACCCTCAGTCACTTCACTCTGGGTTTTCCTTAACTGGATCTCTTTACTTATGCATGAGAGAAAACTTTTGTGTTCACTCCACCGACCAACATCTGTGTTCACCCTCTGAGTCGTTACATTTTTAATTAACAATTGTAGTTTGGATTTTTCTTGGTCATGTGACAATTCGATTTATTTTTTTTGTTTAACTGCAGCTGAAGGTTAAAAGGTGAAGTGTAGTGAATGCTGTCTGACATGCAGTGTCATTGTGGCTTGTTTTTCTTGGGTTGTTTTTATGAAGTGCTATCATAGCAATCCTAAAATGGTTTCTGTCTCAATTTTGAGATTTTCTAAAACGTTCTAAAGGTCCGCTCCTAGCTTGAGGCAAAAATCATACACACCTTGATAACAACAACAGATATGGTTAAACAAACATGCTGCTTAGCAAATAGACCAACCAAGAGAAAGACATAATCCTAACAGGCATTACAGGTATACCAGAAGCCGATCAGGATTTTGTTTTGAATCTTTCATTAAGGTAACCTGCACTTATTTCCACAGGGACAAAATCGCACTTCTTATTAATGGATGATTTTACACTTCCATTTTATCCAGAACATGAATATAACGAATAATGTACTCAACCTTTTGTCAAGTCCAGTGCCAAGCTGCTTGTACTCTGATCTTCCAGATGGAGGGCAGCTCTTACTGTGCTGAATAAATTCTGAGAAATCAATAAGGTTTTCGTATTATTCTACTCTGTAAAAACTGAAAAGAATAGTATGGGATACTTTCTAAAAAGCCTTGAGCTTCTAACAATTACCTAAAGGTATCTCCAGAATTAATTCAGCCGACAGAACTTTAAAATTACTGTTGCAAGTTATAATTTAAATAAAAACTTTTAGTGAGACTTTGGATCCATCCCTTCTATACACATCCAACAAATGATTATCTTTTAAAAAAAAAATTATAATGTGGTTATCCCCAATATAGCTCTGAATCTGACTCACAAACCAAAAAGCCACATAGTAGCTAATGTTTTTATTCTGCAGTTCAAACATGTCCTCCCTCAGGTTGTTTCCTGTGACCAGACTGGGATCATAGGAGGCCGCTACTCATTTTCCAATATCTGTAGGCTGTAGAACATTATCAATGCCGCAGAGTCCCTTCTCCCTCCAGGAGTTGCCATCTGCTTGGAAGCAGACTAAACATTTGTCTCGATAAAAAGGCAATAATAGTGTTTTTGTATATATAGCAACAGATTCACAAAGCACAGTCAAAAAAATAAATAAATGATACTAAGATTTATAATAAAACAACAATACAAAGCAAAATGAGAGGAGTAATGGTCTAATGTTTAAGACCCATTACCATTTAACCTTAATGTTTTTGGTTCTGTTCCAACAATGGACTTTTGTTCAGGGCAGGTAATATAGGCTTAAGCCTACCCAAATATTCCTTCCTAAAAGATGCGGACAGACTGCCATCCTTGGTATTGTGACAAGCTGCATGGAAAATTTCCAAACTACCTAATAAACATTGATCACATCCTCATTGCCCAGAAGCCATCAATCCCCACCTGGGTCTCGGTTACACCAATAGATGTAGATAGACATGAACACTAAATCAACCACACAACACTAAAACCCAGATAACAAAAATGCACACCCAAAACACGAACAGAACATCATTAAAACATACTTCAACGAAGACAGGAACAGTTTACAACACAGTCCCATGAGCCTTTCCACTTAGCCATCTCTCTTCCCAAATGTACCATCTATTTACACTGTAAGATGTCAAATAAAGGCACAAAAAGCCCATCAGTTCCTGTGTCAGGTAATCCTCTATGGGGAAAACTATAAATGAACCCCCACATCTTCTCAGTCCTAGGTTACATCTGATATGTTGGTCTAATGTCAAACACGTCATTTTTCCATGCACTGGTCAATTTAGAGATTGTGGGCTATTTTGCTTCCATAACATGTCTTCTTTCAGACTAGTGGAAAGAAAACATCTAAAAAACACATCTTGGTGTTTATTTGTTGCCTGCAGATTTCTCCTAAATTGACCAAAATTTAGCATTAGATAATGCCTCATTTGCATGAAATAAACGGAACATTTCAGAAAACTTGTAATACAAAAAAGAATTGTCTCAATGTAAGTAATCAACTAGGGAAGTTTAGTGGGCATATCATTTAGTTAAAATGTTTATCCTATTTACCTGTAGTGTTTTCCGTAACTTGAAATACTGTAACTTACATGAAGTAATGGGTTCTCATTATCCACTTACATTTAAGTATAAATAAGCCAATGTTGACTTCTGGTTTCACACAGGACACAGACAGCGGTCTCCTGGGTAAAGTCCTGTGTTTGTTTGACCCATCCATCCACTCCGATCTCCTTCTTAAGCGGACTTTATCGCCTTTTTATTATTATCCTACCTTTTTACTACGTCATCTCACTGCGAGCAGTTGAAAGCCCGAGCAATTTATCTTTTATCAATGAGAGTGAATGAATGTATCTGCAATATGCCTTGGCAGTAAACATTTTGCAATTAGGCCTACCGTAAATGTTTAAAATCTTTATTTCTAATATATTTATTTATATTTGGTATTTAGGCTGCTTTAAAGCTGTAGTGCGTAACTTTTTGATATTAATGAACGTTACATTCAAGCCATTGCCAAATGAGTTGCTACAAAGCTAATTAAGACTATCAGCTCCACACAACTCTCTCTGTATTTCTCAGTATGGCTATGTTCAGAAGATTGTCGTCGGGTGACTTTCCCGTGCAGAAGCTCGAGTGAAGATAATTACCTCTTCAGAAGAGTCCATCATGTTTTTTTAATCCTCGGTGTCCTCCTTGCATACTAGCAACTGCGCGGAGGGGTGGGGGCATGTGCGCGATCACAGAAGGAAGTGCTGACAGTGTTGTTGTCATTACAGAAACTACGCACTATAGCTTTAATGTATTTTGGTAATGACAAATAGCATGTGACTCAAAAAGGGAGAAGGTTGCATGCTTAGGGACCGGGTGCATATAGTGTTTTTTTTTCTAAGTGCCAGCGTCTTTTTTTCAATTGTTGCCTATGAGAACATGTCGCCTAGTAAAAAGACACTGCACATAGTGTCTTTTTTCAGAGCACTCCACTGAAAATCTTTTTTCAGCAGCCACTATGAGCGCTTCTTGTTGATAATCTTTTCAGAAAATCGCTGATGTCGTCACTGTCGCTCTTTTGACGGAAAACCCCATTTGTGGGAACAGATCGGCTGAATGTTGCTTATGAGTGTTGTGTTTTTTTGTCCCGGGTCCTTGAGCAGCTACTTTATCAGAAATAAAATAGTAGCTGGTGTATCTGTTTTCAGCGCAGCCAAACATACTCATGTACTTTTAAAGGGATGATTGAATGATTATATAGGGTATTTTGCACTGTTCCTTAAGATCTCCTAATAGGGTATGTAACATTGGTTGGGCTGAAAATTTCCCGAAAGCTATTTTATTAGGCCCTTAACTACCCTGTGAATATGGCTCTATTTGGAAGAAGAGCTTTTCTTCCAAATATGGTATGCTCATGAATATTTAGATGAGCTGCGCGCTGGTTGGTTTGAGCGAACCACATAGAAACACATCGGAGACGAGACAGCAGGTCTCATATTTCAGACACTGCAAAGTTATATGTTGTTTGTCGGGCTATTTCGTTATTAAATTCACTTCTGAGACTTTTTTTAAGCGAGAAATCAACTATATAAAGCTCAAATATGAGCCGTTTTACAAAAATTTATGGCTAATTGCAAATTTAGTAAGACATGTCGGACTTTAGCTAGGAGCTCCACACAGTCTGACGAGATAGCGGCAACCTCCACACCCAGTGAAAGTCACCGTTCCCCTGGGTACTGGACTACTGGAATACTCGGGGCTCTGGCTGGCTGCCAGCTGCTGGCATAACTAGAGTAGCTATATTTACAGTTTGAATTTCGTCATGCCACTTATATAACATCTACCCCAAGGTCTTATAAAGCTAACTATGGTGTCCGATTTCAATTTAATGCATTTTTGTGAACATTAGGGGTTTCGTTAGCTGCGACTGTCCCTTCAATCCTATGTGTACAGATCACGGCTAGTTAGCTTCATTGTCGTCGTAATTAGAGTATATTTACAGTTTGAATTTCGTCACGCCACTTACATAACATCTACCCCAAGGTCTTATAAAGCTAACAATGGTGTCCGATTTCATTTTAATGCATTTTTGTGAACATTAGGGGTTTCGTTAGCTGCGACTGTCCCTTCAATCCTATTTGTACAGATTGTGGCTAGTTAGCTTCAGTTTCAGCGTAATTAGAGTATATTTATAGTTTGAATTTCGTCACGCCACTTATATAACATCTACCCCAAGGTCTTATAAAGCTAACAATGGTGTCCGATTTCAATTTAATAAATTTTTGTGAATTTCAGAGGAATTCTAAGAGGAGGCTAGCTAGCTCTCATTGATAGAGCTCCATCCAGCCACAGGCTCTATCAATGAGACTCACGGACAAGAGGCGTTTATTTCCCCGATCGTTTGTTTAAATAACTCAACACATTATAATTACACACATTATAAGATTAACTGGAACCTGTGGTAAGAGATTGCTGGCATAACAAGCTCGCTGACCGCGCTCTCACTCACACACACCGGCCATTTAGCAGGAAGAGGGGAGCTGCAGGCCCTGGAGCGGCGTTTGGTAGTCCATTAACCCAAAAAACGGTCTGTGAAGGAAGGCAGGCCGGGCGGCGAGGCAGCAACACAGGCAGTACTGGCCGCTGAACTCCGACACACAGTCGGACAAAATTTGCAATTAGCCATCAATTTTCGTAAAACGGCCCATATTTGACCTCTACATAGTTGATTTCTCGCATAAAAAAGTCTCAGAAGTGAATTTAGTGGTAAAATAGCAGATGAACAATGTATCCAATTTCTGAGATCTCCGTGACCTATTCAGAAGACTACCTGATCTCAGGTCAGTGGTGTAGCCTATGTAAATGTTTGGGCGTGACAAAGACAAAAGAGACTAGAGCGAAATGAGGAGGAGCCGCCGAGTTGACGTCAACTAGGCGGCTCGTTGAGATTCGCCCGTTTTCAGAGGCAGTTTCAAATTGTGAGATTTGCAGAGGAAAGAGGTGTCAATGGGATTTTGAGGTTCTATGTATGTCCTATTTACCCACTAAACTGTCATTATTCAATTATGACAAGGTAAAATCGGTTTTGCATTCAATCACCCCTTTAAAAAGTCAGTCAATTGGCCAACCACAACGGTGACTGCTTTAAAAATTAAAAGCCACCCCATATTTTAGCGCAACTCTTTTAATGTGAAGCAGCAACAGTAGGAAATGTTCAGTTTGCAGATCTTTAACATGGCTGTAGGAACAGTAAACAGTGAGGCTGATGTCAGTGAGGTCAAATTTAAAAAAGCAAAGCTGGACTGTATGCATTGTTTCCCTGCTGTGTAGGTAGACAATTTTCATCCTGATTTTGGCGACTCAACCACTAACAATGAAAGTACTACAGCTATAGAAAGTTAATTACAAAATGTACACAAATGGATTGCTGACAAAAACACCACCCATAAATATTATAAAAAAATGTTTTATTTCATGATAATATTAACGGTTATAACTTTAATGGTAAGCTCATCTCACCTTTATCAATCAAACATACATTTATGTCTCTCTTTACCTGATAGGCCATCATTTTTAATGTCTATAAATGATCCCTCCCTGTGTCCTTCCCTGCCCTAACATCCTGTGTAATGAGGAATCACTGTGTATCAATTTAAGAAAACTACATGCTCTCAAAATGTCATCGCACTGGGTCTCTAACTCATAAAATTAGAGTCTTGAAAATAGGTTGGGTAGCAACGGAGTACCATGGTGAAAGTAAAACACCACAGGGGACAACGTTTGAAAGCAAACCACTTGAGCTTTCTAAGTTTCCTTCTGAGACTACTTTTTTTTATTTAAAATGGATCGGCACAACATGTTTCTTGATTGAAACCAGCTGCCAAAAGCAGATTTTAAACGTTGTAATATTAAAGGGTTAATTGTATATGAAAATTATTTTTTGTTGTGGCTTGGGCATGTCCTCAGACTTGTGTAAATGTACAATTAAGTGAAGCATAACAGAATGGGACATAAGACAGCAGGGATAACTGATCCCAGTTAAAAGAAATGTAGAGACTAAATAGGAAATTATGGTAAAGGTGACTCAGAGGGAGAGCACTCATTGATCATTTTACAGGATGTGTGTGCGTTACAAGTGCAGAACTAAAGGCTGTTATGTAAAACAAGCTCATTTGTGCATAAAACCTGAAACATCCTGTGCATCCACAAAATCTCTCTTCAATTCATACAGTTCATTTCCAGCGCATGTCCAGACTGAAGAGTTTATGTTTAAAAACTGAGAATATAGTTACTGTGCCAATTGTTAGCGGAAGAAGGATATCATTATTTTGGCTTGTACCTTGTGCCATAAAATACATTCAATTACTGTGAATGTACTTTACTCTGCAGCATGATGTTTGAATTAAATGTAATGGGTGCGTAGCATGATATGTTTTTAGCATTAATCAAATTGGAAAATTGATCAATATCTCTTTTTCAGTATCACAAACAGCCACACAGACCAGATTTAATATTAATAATTAACCTAATTAACCCTGATGTTGCTGCTTTCATGGTTGTACTAACGTTACAGCTGTAGCGCGCTGGGTTTACGTTTTTACAGGTATATGTATATCTGGCAACCCAGCCTGGCTGTCAAACTGGGCAGCTGACAACAACACACAGTCCAAAACACAAACAGAAATTACAAAAGGAGAAAATACTGGCATTAGCATTGTTGTCAAAAAAGATAGTGTTTCAAGTTAGCATGTTTCCTCAATATCTGATTGGGGTCATTTTTGGATTTATTACAGTAAATATATTGAATATTGGACCTTTAAGGACTATTTGTCTGGCTGTTGTTTCACCTGTAGGCTCTTATCGTTGCATCGTGTGTTTTCTTTTGCTATTGCACAGCTGTCCTCTCATTTGTAACTTGCCGGCCTAGAACAAGAAATACAGATTACACGCTGCTGATTAATGAAACAATTGAGAACATTTCTTACACAACGTGAGACAGTTCTGCATTGTGCTCTATTCCCAATAAACAACAAAGTCATGTTTAAAGCACAAAAGGCTGTCTGAGGGGGAAAGAACAAGCAACTGTATTTCCTCCCCACAGGCTGTTCAATACAATGTGTAATGGAAGATCAGAGTCTCTGGCCTACCGGGGGATTACTGCAACCTCTAGCTGAACCACGCACAAACAAATGCAACGGAATTTTTTTTTAAAAGAAAAAATCCATGTGTGCCATGGATCAGATATGTACAATTGTGCCCTTTAATTAGTTAATTCCTAAATGTGACAAAGATAGAGATTTTATAGCTTCAAGCATTGTTGCATTTCTGAAAAGTGACACCCACTGAGGCATATCCACTCTCTTACTAAGAATTCAGCTGTTTAATAGCCAAGGATATTGGCTTGTATTTTAATATTTGTTTAAATGTACCCAAAGCTGATTCTAAAGTTTTTTGGGGGGTATTCTTGCAGTTGTACTCCCTCTTTTAGAAAAAAAAGCCAGGTATTTTTCACATGAGTTAAAGAAATGTGTCTCTTTGAGTTTTATTAACCTCCAAGCGTATTTTCTCCTTTAATCTGCCTCAGATTCACTGGACGTCGTTAACCTTCAATTGAATATTAACACACACCAATTACCTTAAGAGAGCACAGGAGGATCTTAAAAATATTGATTCCATTATGTGCATTTTTTAGCTTACTTTTTACTTATGAAAAACAAAAACAAATATCAAACTGTTTCCTCATCCTTATCAAGTCCTCTACCTCATGAACCATGAAAACAAGATTTCTCACCAAAAGATACAGAAGTATGGAAACATTAGGCTTTTTAAAAGGGCTAATTAGCATTGGAATGCCAGTGTGAGAAATCAAGACTGACACAAACAAATACTTGGGGTGCAGATCCAGAAATTGCGAGGAAACGTTTGTTTACAGAGGAAACCGTTTAGGGGAGAATATTGTTTTTGAGTTTGAAGGAATACATGATTTATGTAAAGCAACAATCACCATGCATCGGAGAGTGCCAAATCCTCAACCCAGTGTGGATGTGAACATTCATACTAATTCAGAGCTATTCATTATAGAAAAAAACAACTTGCATCTTAACAAGACAGACTGTGATTTCCATAAGCCACACTTAATCATTTATCATTTAATTGTGATCGGAGTATTCCTCATCGGTGGAAATAAATAAAGGCTCTTATGAAGTCCGGCAAAGTCAAGAGAAATCCTTTGCATATTTAAATATGCAAATAGAAAATGAAAAAAATGGAATTAATCTGCAGCCGTAGACCGAGCCCTAGATTAGTGAAGGAAAACAATAGGGTGTAAAATGCCAAAGTGTGCCATTGTATGGTTGCCGCTTATTGACACAAGCCATTTTTGTTCTTTATGCAAATGTTTGCATCTGAAAACTGGAGTCGTTCAACACAAACCTGTATTTGCATTATGTTTTTTATTAGGTCAGTGTAATTTACATCAAGCTGAAAACACTGTGTTTATTTGTCCTAATTGACTTTCTGTTCTTTAAGATTACCTTAAAATGTTATCAACTTTCTTTACTTAGGAAGTAAGTGCTGCATATCCTGATATTTAGACGTGATGATTTGGGTTTTTAGTAACTGACAGTTTGGCATGAAAATGAACATTGAATCAAAATCTATTCTTAATTTTTTTTTAACTATTCAGCTTGAAGCCTTGGAAAAACAAACTGCATTTATGTGTATTGTGGGCTAGTTTGTTAGTTATTTTAAATATATTTTTATAATACATTTCCAATTACATTCATACTTTTTCACAGGTCTGCAACATTACCTGTGTAAGGCAGTGTTGTAGCCATTGTAAAACAATATGATTGGGTAGGGCTGACTCGGATATGTCACACAGCTGAGAAAAAAAATCTAAAACTATTTTACATTGTATGGCTTAGGCCACACAAGTTGCTTGCCATTTCTGATTCCCAGCGCAAATGGCCTACTGATAAAAATCATTATGAGATTCAAGCTATTTATTTATAAATTGGCATAATACTTTGCATAATAACCCAAACAGCTAAGACACCAATTATACAACTGGTTTCAGATACTATGCACCTTTTAAAAGATGGAACTACAAACTGCCCTCAAGCGGGATTCTTTTTTCCCGTTTAGGGTTAGGGTTAGGTTTTTTTCATGATTCTTGTAAACGTTTTTATGAACTGTACGTGTTGCTTAATTGCTGGCTGTGTGGTCATCTGACGATGAATCTTTGCTGTTCTCAGGTCTGTCATGAAAAAGAGATCTCAATGAGCCGACCTGATTAAAAAAAAAGTAATTTGCCTATATACAGAAAACATTTAGTTTTTCAGCATTTTGAATTTCACTTCTGTTTAATACACCAAACTGTAACATGCAGTAAAACTACAGTATGTTGGAGACTGTCCTCCACTCTAGTGGGCATAGTAATTATGACCGGAGAAAAAAAGCAAGTTGGGGTACATAGTAGCGACAAAGTCAGCGTAGGTAGGTTGGGGTGGATTGACGGGTCAAACAAACACAGGACTTTGACCAAGGAGATCACTGTTAGAGTCACGTGTGAAACCAAAATTCCTCGTTGACTTAAGGTACATCACGTTCTACATCACCTAAACCTAACCAGGAAGTTTTGTGCCTAAACGTAAACAAACTGCGACTGTTTCACATCTTTTATGACATGTTTAAAACCACCGTTTTGATCTGCTGCCACTGGTAGGGGCACTACTTTAGGAAATGCGTCTGTCGATTGTATTAGAGGGTAGGAACATATGACCTATTTCTGTATGGGTTGGAGAACATGATAGTATATTCAGATAGGAGTGTTTTTATGGTTAACTTTGAACATGATTCCTGATTTCCAGTGAATCTTAGATACTTGATAAATACAGGCCTAGTTACTGTATTTAAAACAGTTAAACATTTGTTGGAATTCATTAAGTGTATGCAAAACACTGTACTATAGCACACCCTCTGCTCTTCTAAGAATGTAAAGAAATATTAGCAAACACTTATGAAAAAGCCCTTACACACAATTAAACAGACAGACAATGCAGAGAGGTCAAATAGTCATTCAAACTGCCAAAGGGCACTTCTTTTTTCTTCTCGAAAAGCTGTTTTTTATTCATGCACACAGTGTTGGAGCAATCTCTGTGATTTCTTATCAACATGCACAAGTTCCTCGACCTTTGAATACAGAAAATAACCCAAATACCCAAAGAGAATAATGATGATTAACTGCAGGCATTTCTGTAATTAATGAAAATTACCAGAGAATCCATAATGAATGTGGAAGAGCAAGACAAAGTCATTGCCAATTCTTGATATGCGATTAGAAGTAAGAAAGGGGCACTTGACTGTGGATAAATTAACTTTTTGAGAAAATGTATCTCAGAAAGAGATGAATGTAGGATTCTATTAAAACAGACAAAATGTCTTTTTAGATACATCATTTTTATACAATTCCACATAAGAATATTAAGGCCATGAGTCTATTTTGATACATTTAATCAATGGGATTTCTAAGAGCCCGTGACAAAAGAAAAACTATGCATGTCTGTCTGTTTTTACCTTTGTCTCCCCATCGACAGGATCTGTTTCCACTCCACAGGTGTTTGAGGAGATCCCAACCAATCAGGGAAAACGACAGCTAAAATCACAGTGAGGTGAAAAGGCTGAGGCCAGCAGAACTTTGATTTGATATTGTTTCCTCTCAGAATGAACACTTGGTTGCAGGGACTGTCAGGAATACAAGGTAAGAAAAAGAAATGCTCTGAGGAACCAGTTCAGTAAATTAAAAGGATTTACGTAGAGCAGCAAGGCCTCGCAGAATAATTTTCAATAAGAAGAAGATAGATGAATATGGTGAATGCAAACGGCTGCCGGATCCATTTGTTTTGAGTCCTTTCTGTGAAATTAAATCCTCAACTGATTATGAGAGAATGGTATTACATGGATGAGGAAGCAGGAATAGAAATATGAAACAATTCCAAATGTAAAGGAGTGTTTTCTCTCACCCATTGGAAATAGTGCTCCATGTTGATGCCACTACCCTATGCAGAATTAGCTCTCACTGATAGAAATCATCCAAGAAATGGCTTTCATGACTGCAGCTAATGTTTGCATTCAGCTGTTTGCCAGTTTGCATATAATCTCTGCTGCTCATTTATGCGTTTCTTGAGTCAAGATTAAATTCCGGGGAGATATCATGCACCTGCATTCTGGAGACTTGTAATATTGACATGCGTGTTTGCTTGACATGCAGAAAACATTAATTGAACATTTAAAAGGTTGCGTAATTGCTTTCTTATCACCAAAACTCTGGTGTTATTTTGATAAAGCTGCCAATAGACTTGCAATTTTCAGTCAGTGTTCTTGCTTCTTCTTCTGTGGTGAGGCTGGCAGCATCTCAGAGCTCCAAATCCTGGCCAGGAGGCCAGTGTGTACATAGACGGTATTCAGTGCTAATCTGATTAGGGTGAGGAGATAGGGATGCCTGGACTATATGTCATCTGAGTACAGCATCACCGCTATTGATTAACTGAGCAAACATCAGATGGAGATACCAAACATTTACACAGAAATGTACACACACACACACACACACACACACACACACACACACACACACACACACACACACACATATACACACACAACCTGCTATTCTGGCTATGGCAGATGGTGGTCAGATAAACTCCAATACAGTATATGGGTTCATTTTAAAGGGCATTTTCCTGCATATTTCCCATAGACTATAAAAAAGGTATTATCTGCCAAACTAGTCTGTCCACTCTACCAACCGGCTGCTGGGGATAATACATTGGAATTGAGACAGATGTCTTTCATCAAACAACCCAATCATTCATAATGGGGTGAAAATTAGAACCCTAGACGACTATAACAAGCAATGATTGCGATGGCAAGTGTTTCAAATCCAAACCAGACCATAAACCTGTCAGCAGCCTGACAATAGCTGATCAAATTTTGATCAATGATTTCCAGATTTTGGAGGCCTAACTTCGCAGAGAAGAAGCATCCATCTGTTGTGCTGCGAGGAGCCATGTGTGTTTGGACAAAGTTTTTGTGTGTAAACACTGTAATGCTTATTTGTCCATGTGAGGGACGACTGGGATTACAGAAGATAATAGACAAATAGGAAGTAATCTGTCAGGGGGGAAACAAATTCCTGCCCGTGGGCCAAATGTCCTGACTGTGAATGCTTTATCTGTGTAACAATTAGGATTCATATCCCCTTGTAATTACCAATAATGTTCACTCCCAGACATCACATGGCTTCAAAGCTGTTCCAGATGATGAGCAATGGTTCGCACTGGTACTGACAAAACTGAAAGATATCTTGCAGTTCTCAATTTTTTTTATGGCTGTATAGATGGAAGTGAAAGATGGTCAGTCAGTCCACCAAATGGTGTAGAATGCAATATTTTTATAACGATTCCATATATTGCTATTAAATCTTGTAGAGACTTGTAATGACCCCAGAGGATGAAACCTACTGAATTTGGTGATCCCCTGACTTTTAGTCTTGCACCACAATGAGGTTGACATTTGTGGTTTTGATTGAAATGTCTCGACAACTGTTGGATGGATTGCTATGAAATTTGGTACAAACGTTCACAGTCCCGAGAAGATGACCCCTGACCTTTCCTCTGGGGCCACTATGAAGTTCACATGGTTTTTAGTGAAATGTGTCGACAACTGTTGGCGAGATTGCAATGAAATTTGGTCGATACGTCCATATTCTACAGAGGATACATCTTAATGACTTTGGTGGCGCCCTGACTTTTCATCAAGTACCACCTGGAGGTCATCTACTAGTTGGATTGCCACGAAAAATGTCATGGTCCCAAGAAGATGCATCCTAATAACTTTAATAACTAGCCTAACTTTTACTCCTGCTCCACCATGAGGTTGACATTTGTGGTTTTGAGTGAAATGTGTAGACAACTATTGGATGGATTGCCATGAAATTTGGTACAGACGATCACAGTCCCGAGAGGATGGATCCTAATGACGTTGGTGATCTTCTGACCTTTCACGTAGAATCATCAAACTGTCAACATTTTTAGCAATCCAGTAAAATATCTCAACAATACTTTTTGTTTATGACCAAAGTTGTAATTTGTGTTAGGGATAATTAGCAACTGTTAGTATGCTAACACACTAAGGTGAACACAGTAGACATTGTATCAGCTAAACATTAGCATTTTAGCATTTCCATTGTGAACATGTTAGCATGCTGACGTTAGCTTCTAGTTCAACGCACCACTGTGTCAAAGTACAGCCTCGCAGAGCTGCTAGCATGTCTGTAAATCTTAGTCTTGTTGAATTCAAAGTTAGATCTTTTCCACCCGTCTGCAATCATCATTTTAATAGGAGGTAAGTATTGGCCCTCAATCTTCAGCCTCTTTCATGTCATCTATTCCCATTCCATTTGTTACTTCATATTTTCAAGGTTTGTTTATACTTGATGTTAATATTCAGTAGTTGGGGTATTTGAGTAAGGCAAGGAATTGCAATTGATGTGCTAACTTGATGTGTTGGAAGCTGCCCGTGGGAATATCGTCAGGGTTATGGCGTGGCAAAGATAAACTCGGGAATGAAGAATAAAGGTTAGAGTGCAAGGAGATTGAGACTCCTCAGACTCTGCAGGTAATACTGATCTCATGTGAGCATTTAAAACCATTATGTAAAGGGCAATTTAAAGCAATTTTAAAGCTTACATCTGCCTCGAGTACATGTACATGGACAGTTTATTCTGGTTTCCATGTTTTGCTGAATTTGTGACAAAAAATTAAAATATCAAATGAAGTTTTAATGAATCCTGCATTTCTGAGTCAGCTCAGATGGATGCACTGTAAATAAAGAAGTGGTGGAAAGAGCCAGGGCTGAATGGAAGAGTGACTATCAGATAGAGATTCACTTTCTCCTCTAAGGGAGGGGAAGTGGCCATTAGTCAGGGAAGTAATCTAATCAACGTTGTTGTGCACAACAGTGCAGACAGCCGCAACGCATCACTGGGCACTATTATTCTTAGTCATGTTCTCATTGAGGGAGAAAACACCGGCTCCCGACCACCCAAATCTCCTTCCTCCATGTGTGCAGGTCCTTCAGTGAGAGGCTGCTTACATGCTGCGCTACAGATAGGAAAGAGGGAAGAAGGAGACTCCTCTGAACCACAGACGTTTGTTAATATCATAGCCCATTAATGCATTTGAAACAGTAATATCAATGTAGCAGGTAGCAGTATATTATCAGCATCTACTCCTGTACTTAACCTTCATTTTCCTGCTGTGCTGGTTTATGTTCTGGTGCCCGTTGCATGTGGCGATAATCTCAGGGTTGTAGGAGATATAGGTGAGAGATGAAAGAGGAAGAGAGTAGAGAGCAGTGCTTTGATGGCCAACAGCCAGTTCAGCCAAGGTCACACTGCATTGTACATAAACACATAATCACACTGCACTTCATAAACTTTTGGGGCTACAAAGCCACAGGGAGTACAAGGATTAGACAATAACGTTTAGTGGCAAAAGGTGTAAATAGTTCATCTATATTCATATATTGAATGGCATACATCATTAGTTTTTACAGTCTCTTCATTTTACATCATCCTGCTTTGATTTTCTGTTGCTGTCACAGTTATATGCATGAGAGAAAAAGCGAGAAAGATAAAATATTTAAAATATATTAGTTGTAGCATATTGTGTTTAAAATTGTACAGTACCCAAAACAATTGATCCAGACATTGCTTCTGTCCAACAAGGTTAAAGAAGCAAAAAACTACAGTATGTATCAGGTATTAATATTTAACACATTTCATCCCTATGTTTTCAATTTTATGGATGCTTTGATGGATGCCTCTCATCACCTGCTCACACTGGCCCGGTCTTTATCACAGTTCAAACTCTCTCAGGGTTAAGTGATTTTTTGATAGACAATTCATTTTGAATATACAGTATGCACTTAATTCCTGTGAGCTCTGCAATATCACCTAAAGCACATTTATGGCAACAGTAAATCATGTGGGGGTCTATCATAAAATCATATTCCCCAATTGATCTGGAGCCCGTAGAGCCCGGTCCATGTTAATGGTACACCAATTTCTTGCTCTTTGTTGAAACCCTATTCTGATGAGAAGGTCAACCTCAGCATCCTAAGCAGTGATGTGACATGTGAATGACAGGAGCTTACACACATGCAGGGAATTCACTTCACAATTGACTTAATTCATGGTCTTTGTGCTTGACTACATGTGAAACAAGGATCATTTTTGACATGTAACTGGAAAATTGAAATTGCCATTTTGGAAAATATGGCTATTTAGGTTCTTTTTTTCTTGTGGAACAATAAATGAGAAATCTATACCACTCTCATATTTATCCATTAACAAGAAGCTACAAAAAGGAAATGGTTAGCTTAGCTTAGCATAGAGACTGTAAGCAGTGGGAAACAGCTAGCTTGTGTTTTTTTCCTTAGTTTTTTTTGTATGGATTTAAAAAGAGAGATATAATTACTGAGCTTTAGAGGTGCTGACAGGGTGGTTTTGTTACATTTAGACAGAGCCATCTAGTTTTCGGCAAGAAAGCAAATAAATTTTTTTTCACAAACTGTAGAACTATTATTTAACTGTAAACCTTGTATAGAGCACCTATACCTAATGATATGGATACCCTGTTAGTCCAAGAAAAAGGAGTGAGTAAAATAAGCTTGCAACAAAACACTACAACAGTTTTTTTGCCTAGAGCATCAGGTGACAGCGGGCAGTATACTGAAAATGAAACCGACTGCTGCTAGCATAATGGTGGAGAGGTCAAAGATCAAAGATTCACATGCTGGATGAAAACTAAACAGTAATTATTAAATTTCTCCACAACTTTGACCAACACTAATGCATTTTTAAAATGACACTGACTTTTCAAACCATCTAACTCTGAACACTGTGAGGGCTCTGAATTTCTGAATACCTCCCGAGTCTGTGCTGCACTTGGAGTTTTCATTTCCAAACAGGCTATAGAAACCAGAATGTAGCGTCTGACCTGGAAAACAAAAAAACATACTGAGTACCACAACAACAAAGCAAACAGAGAACAGATAGATTAGAGGTTTCACATTCCACCATTTCTTTAGAAAGACCAAGAGGACGTCTGGCTGAATGACACTTGCTTTTAAGGCAATAGGCTTAAATGGAATACATGCCTGTGCTCATGTCCTGTAGGGCCTTTTCAGTCAGAGAGTTTAGTAGTGTATGTGAGAGACTATAGTAGTGTATGTGAGAGAGAGTATAGTAGTGTATGTGAGAGAGAGTATAGTAGTGTATGTGAGAGGGTATAGTAGTGTATTTGAGAGGGATATAGTAGTGTATGTGAGAGGGTATAGTAGTGTATGTGAGAGAGAGTATAGTAGTGTATGTGAGAGAGAGTATATTAGTGCATGTGAGAGGGTATAGTAGTGTATGTGAGAGAGAGTATTGTAGTGTATGTGAGAGAGTATAGTAGTGTATGTGAGAGGGTATAGTAGTGTATGTGAGAGGGTATAGTAGTGTGTGAGAGAGCATATAGTTGGGTATGTGAGAGAGAAAGTATAGTGTGTGTGAGAGAGTATAGCTGAAAAGGAAGTTGGTTTGATCAATCAGGAAGACTTAATTAAATTCTCACGTCCTCATTGGCTAAAGGGGCCATTTTAAATGACCATTACCCAGTGTTCTTGCTGCTTTGAAAGTACAGCTAGCACCAACTCAGAGGAACAAGGAACATTTAAATCAAGCAGCAGAAACTTTGACAAAAACAACCTTGTTGGACAAAAAAATGTATTCTTATCTTATTTAGTTATTTTTTCGAGGTCAGTTTTTGTTTGTGAAAGTAAATGGTAATAAGGAAAACATTGCTATCTTTTTCACTGATGTGTTCAGAGAATTTGTGAGGGAAACTGACAATTTGGAAAGATTAATTTCTGAGCTCAATGGTTATACTCGGACAACCTCTTTCTTGCTCCTGAAGGGACCTTAATTTCTATTATTTTACACGGGCTCGCGCTCCGGGTTGCGCGCGGCAGTGCAGAGGCAATGCAGAACATTTTAGTTGGGAGTGACAACGCTGAAATGAATGAAGACCCCCCCGTACATTTTGAGAGTTCAAATAATGTTGTGGTTCCAGAAAATGACTTTATTTTCAATGAAACGGTTATAAAAATGAATTCTAGAAACTGTAGACCCACTAGCCGATGACGGTAACCATGGCATTCAATTATTTTTGGGCCTGGTGAACTCCATCAGTGAGCAAGTTCATTAGTGTCAAGACAATTAATAAAGGCTAATAAAAGGCCAGAGACAATTTCTGCTTCACTTTTTAGTCAAATGATTATTTAATTTTCAATTGTTTAAACAATACATTAATAATGTATTAGGAAATGGTGAGTTATTGACAACGATGCCTCATCAATTTAGTCAAGTTCAACAGGCAACAGATTTTGATAATGTATGTTCAGGAGTTCTCGGAAGTCATTCCTGACCAAATCCCTGAGTGTTTTTTAATGCAAAATCCATAGTTTCCTTGAAATCCTCGAATTTTTTCAGGACTGGCAACCGCAGGCAGTTAATGCATGTGTTTGCAGTGGGTAAATGACGGCCTTGTCTGAGGGGCAGCTCATGGAGAAAATCCACTGAAGGTCGTGGGGAGAAGCCCAGGGGTGAATTGCATTTTCTCCCGTCGCAAAGGCCAGGATACCCCCCAAGTTGCAGGGGTCCCTCTTGCTCTGAAAAAGAAATACACCAAAGAACACCAAAAAAGAAATTAAAACTAGCATGTAGAAAACTTTTAAAAAGGAGGGAAAGACAAAGACAGACAGAAGGGCATATGAAAAGATTTTTATTCCATAACTAGCAATAATACTTACCCTCAACATCCAGCAGGTAGTCCCTCCAAAATGCAACCACACATGGTTGCATGAAATTCGACTGCTGACAGTCAAATTTCAAAGAGCTGTTCTAGTACATCAGCTGTGAGTGGGGGATGGCTTGTGACAAAACAGCGGTCTGAAAGCATCTGGGTGCATTCTTATTGCATCAAGAACACCAAGGGTCTTCATCCCCTCCCGGAATATGTAAAAATGTATCATGAGAAGATACAAATATCTGTTTTCAAATTGGATAAATGATCACACAGCACATGAAAGGGATGACTTACAGGACAGTTCAGTGTTCTTGATTATGCAAAAAGGCCTTGTCATTGACAACTAGCTAAAACGTGATGTTCTTTAAGTTATTTTATATGATACATGCAAGCCTTTATTCGGAGTGTTTGTAAGGTTGTACACTGGCTTTTAAAAATATATGTTGAAATCTTTAATTATTTTTAACCCTTGTAAGGTGTTCGGGTCTGTGGGACCCGTTTTCAATGTTTGCTAAAAGAAAAATTATGGTATTTATTATTTTTTCTAACTCAAACTCACTGACCTTGGCTCATTTTCTGTGAAGAACATAAAAAAATAACTTATTTTCAATGACTGCACACGGTACACCCCCCCTACACATAAGTATTACATATGAGGTGTTCGGGTCTACTGGACCCGAGTGTAATTATTACAGTGTAATAATTGTAGGTGCTATGAAACTTAACTGTGTCCTCCTCCTAATTGGGCCTGCTGTGTGTGTGTGTGTGTGTGTGTGTGTGTGTGTGTGTGTGTGTGTGTGTCTGTTAGTCTGTATGTGTGCGTGTCTGAGTGTAGGTGCTATGAAACTATGTTGTCTTTCTGCACCTGCTATTCCCACACAAAGGTACACAATTTTACATAAATTGTTATGGCTGTATTGATTTAAAAGCCTAATAATGTGGTGGGTCCACCAGACCCGGGAACATTGGCTGTGTAACAAAAATATGAACACCTTAGAAGGGTTTATTATGTTTGCTAAAAAATGGAGTTACACAAACCTTTGAAGTGCTCCACTGACTCGATGAACCACCTGAAACGTGACAATATCCTCCACCAAGAGATCTTTGTCTTCTATGCGTTTCAAAGTCCTTAGACACCCAGCATTGGCCAGATAATCTGTAATAATCATTGTATAGTATGAACAACACAAGATTAGATATATTAAACAAACGAAATGTTCTTTCCTGGAGGCCAGGCCTGGATGTGATGATGAAATTAGGTGATGCATGAATTTATATGAATGACATCTTTTATTTAACTACTTCAATCACAGTAGTATATTGAGCGCTGACCAAGCCTGGTGTAAACATTCATATGAAAGTCAGAAACAAATCACACAAACTAAAGTGCAGATTGCAGAAATATAAAAACAAATATGTGGCTTTACCACACTTAGTAGTATTTAGATTATTAGTCACTGTAAAAAATGTATGTAAACATGTGGATTGCACTTTTTAATATTATTAATAATAATAATAATACATTTTATTTATATAGCGCTTTTCATGGTACTCAAAGACACACACAGATAGGCTAAACATCGTCACCCAGTCAACTCAGCTAGCTAGCCAGCCGATGCTAGAGCTTTCTCATTTAACGCTATCGTTGCTGTAAACAGCCTACTCTGATGTCTCCTTACCCAAAGATAGGCGAAATCCAATAAATGCAGAACTACACTGTAAATAAGCTTTGCATTGAATAGCAAATTACAATGTGTTTGAAATTGAAGAACAGGAGCGCAGCAATGGATACTATAACTACCAATATGCTTCCATAACTGCTGCTGCTATCTTTTTCTCCTAGTCAAAGTCAAATGTATTTGTACAGTAAAATATCATATACTGTGGTTAATCAAAGGGCTTGACAGATACTGTGTCCTCTCTCATGTAACAGCAGATTTAATTCTGAAACCTGATTTCTGAAATTATTTCACACAGCTTGCTCAAACTTGCTTGATCATATTAACTAGCACTAGCTAGTGGAGCTATTGCAGAGTTTTCAATGGAAAATGGCTAGCCCGTGTTGTATGTGGGTAGCAACCATAGACCGTTAATATATACAGTCTATGGTAGCAACTAGCTAGCGGCGCTAACGTCACGACCATGCTAACATGAATTTGGGGGGACACTACAGATAGGATGAAGTTAATAAAAAAGGGTCCTTGGCTATTTTTTAATCAACTTACCTCTTCCTGGATTTCGACGACGATCCACCGAAATGCTGTCTCATCTGGTAACGGGGTCCTCCGTGTTCCATTGAGCTAGCTAGAAGTAGTAGTGCTAGCGCTGGAGCCAGGTCTGACTGGATTTGCAGTTCCATCCCTGAATAATCTCTGCATCTCCGAATCAGAGCTCTGTTGGACTTGATTTAATTGTCGAGACATTGTTGACAATAGCTCACCATTTCCTAAAATATTATTTAGATGTCCCACAGCTTCAGTTAGCCTCTCTCTGTCCATTACAGCACCACTTCAGCCAAACTAGTATAATGACAGTGCAGGATTTTGACCGTCAAATACCGCTTCTTCTTTGTCAACCAATCAGGAGCTGAGTAATCAAACTCCCTTCCGTTTCAATTAAACTCCCTTCCGTTTCAATCAAACTCTCACACACACACACACACACACACACACACACACACACACACACACACTACGATTCTCTTTCACATACACTACTATATTATCTCGCATAAACAACTACACATTCTCACATATTCAACTATATACTCTCTCACACACTACTATTCTCTCTCACATACACTACTGTACTCATTCACATACACTACTATACTCTCTCACACACACTACTATACTCTCTCACATACACAACTACACCCTCTCATACATACATGTAAAATGATTATAATAGTGTGTGTGTATGAGTATAGTGGTGTATATGCAAGACTATGATAGTGTGTGTAAGACAGAAGTATGAATGACTTCCTATACTGCCTCTCATAAATGCCCCTCATGGTGCTCAGTGATGCAATGAGCTTATTCACAATGCTGCCATTGACAGAGGTGATTAAATAATTTTCTTGACTAATGGGCACTTCCCCTCCCCAAGGAGAAAGCAGATCTGTGGCTGATGCATGTGTCGTTCCCATCGCCAAAGATGTAACTTTGTTCTGATTAATTTATTCAAACAGGTCAACTGTCTGGGACAATCACCACATTAAAAGCCTTGGAACTAATATCCATCTTTCTAATCAGTGTGATGAAAATGTTCTATTCATGGAAACAATCGTCTGAAAAGATGACTTTGACAGAAAAAAAAGTCTGAAATGTATGGCTCTTATATACAGGTATATAGATAACCATTTAGTCTTCAGATACATGTCAATATTTGCCTGTTACCATTTCAATGTATAACTTGAACATTTTTATTCTTTTCTATGTATTCTAAAAAAAAGAAACAGATACAAAAGGGTTGATGAATTTCTTCATAGAGAAAAGAAATTCATTAATTTCAGTCCCAAAGTGACTTCAGAATGTAAGTTGGAACATCATAAGTGGATCATACAAATCAATTGCTGCCTTATCATATTTAAAGCTAGCACATGTTGGCTCTCTGCACTGGTGGGCCACTTGAGGATTCCTGAACAGCCGCTTTACCGTTCACCCAGGAATAGAAGTGGTAATTGTTCTTCCACTGTCTCTGAACAATTACTCTGAGTCACTGGTTTATGTTAAAATTGTTCTGATGAAGTTGCATTTATACTGGCAGTAAGTGGGGGACAGCAAAAAACAAGTGTATTTTTACACTTGTTTTGGGCTGAAAAACCAATAAGGTAGAAGATGCTAATATGCTCTGTAGAGCTGAGGGGAACAGCAGTTGGAATATAATTGTCTGTGGGTTTATTCCTACGAGGATTCCCTTTCACATACAGTACAAGTAGTCACGTGATCCATTGTCAATATAAATTAAAGGAAGTTTGTTTATCATATCTTTTGGAAGAACTTTGCCACTTTTAGAAGGTTATATTTCTGTAAGTTGAGTTACAACAACCTGTATAGCTGTGTCAGTCTTATCCCAGTTTGTCCGCACTTTCGTGGCCATTTTCTTTTGACTATTTTCCAGCTCTGTCACGTAAAATATAATGTCTGCATGCTTATGAGATTTACTTTTACAACTGGGGAATTAGCTGTCAATGAACACAACATCAGAGCCATTTAAATAGCTGAAAAAAAATCTTAGATGTGGATGACGATTCAGAGATCTGGGGCAAGAATATTAACTTTTGTTACTTTTTTTGTATGAAACTTTCTTCATGCAGACCTGATGACCAATAATTTATGATATTTGATTTTCTGCCATAAAAACACTCAAATGTTCCGCATCATTCAGGCTTGTTATGAAAAACAAACAGTTGTGCTTTGTTCCGCTGCAGCCTTCCCGAGTTAAAAACAGCCTGAAGCTCAAATCTCTCTCCCAAAACGTTGTATACGTCAAAATAAATATTGTATGAGCTGTGTTGTTTATCCTCCAGGTAATCTGGAGGTAGCTAATAGTAATGTTGAGAAATTTTAAACAACAGCCTTACCATTGATTTTCCTCACCACATTTAAGTTATTAAACAGGTATATCCCTTGAGTTATAACTAATTGGAGGTCAAATCAGCTGAAAGTTTTTATAGTACTCGCCTCTACTCTTGTAACTTTTACTCTGCTTATATTCCAGACACAGCAGGACATGTTTTCACATCCAAGCTCCTCATTTCCATTTCATTTTATTCTCTCAAAACCCACCAAAATAATATATTGTATTATATATATATATATATATATATATATATATATACACATATATATTCTTTGTCTTTTTTAACAATCATCTTTCTGCCACTATTTTTTTAATAAGTCTGACAACTATTGGAAAGTTAGAGTGTGTGTAAAACATGGACCTTTTGATCAGGTTTAGATCTCAGAGTGAATGCTGAGCCTATACACTTTGGGGTGATAAGAAAGTAAGGAACACCAGATTAAATGGCCTCAGGGTTCAGCCTGAGGGTGCAGTGGTGATCATTGGTCACTGTCATCCACTAAGTCTTCTTTTTCCTTGCTGCCTTTTGTTAAGTGCAGCTGGCCTCTGTGGTCTCTCCGGCACAGAGAATAATTCTGAAACAGTGTGATTAATGTGATGCCACAACGATCTGATCTTCTAAGATGTTTTTCCTCAAAGCCGTTTTTTTATTCGCTGTGATTAGCAGACCAATCGATTGCATACAAGAAAATAACAGGAATGCAACCAGAATGCAAGAAGGAATGTTCGATTCCCTGCGTGACATTTCATTTCATCATCTAGAATAAAGGATCTAACATTGGCAAAAACTGAGAGGCTCTTCAGATGCGAAAAACAAACTGGGAACATGACCATCATCAGCAACACTTTACAAAGCATATTAATATCTAGATGAACAACAATCTGGAGACTTGGGCTTTCAGAGAAACGGATAATCAGGAGGCAGGTGCTTAGAGGAGCAAGGTGTTTTCAATTAGCTCGTCAATCAATTAGTTGGGTGCGGTGAAAAGTCCTCAGGTATCTGAATAGATATATAGACAATACGGGTATATGCACATGTATTCATCCACCAACAGGTACATATCTGCATACACACGTACAAGCATACAAAAAAAGAATAGAGAGAAAAAATTGGCCTGGTTTATGTAAATTGCTCAGACTTTGCTCAAAAAATCTATTTACATTTTCAATTAAGTACTCCTACAGCAACCACGTCTATGTGGTTTACTAGTCTGTTGGATGGCCCAAAATAAGAATAATGAGACTGCATGTCTTGGGACATACAGTATGACTTTATATCACAGGTCTGCTTGTTTTACCAATATATACTTGTCATAGAAGAAAAAGCACAGGTGTTACCAATGACACTAATGATGCCTCTGGTCTGTTAAGTGTTGATGACGGTGAGGGTAACAGTGAGCCAGCATGCACAATATTGGGAACCTGAAATCAAAGCGGCTAAACGGAATTCAGTCATCATTCATTTAATTATTTTATTAAGTCAAATTACATCTGTTAAAAAAGGCCTTTTGTCTGACTGACTAAAGGTTTTGACTGTAGTGCTGCAATTCTCACATGACCTACTGTTAATTTGATGATGATGATGCTTTTTCCTGTATTTTCAGTGTGCTTCCACATTCAACCCTGTCTCCAAAAATTATGTTTCTATACAACTAATTTGCAACATCAAAGTTTTGAAAGAAATGCATGCCTCTCAGATTAAGTGTTTTATCAACATAATTATAATGGGGTCACATTTTAAACTAACATATCTGTAAAGACGCAAAATATACTGAACATATCTGCAAAACATTTTCTGACAACGAATTAAATTTGTTTACCCTACAATATCTGGTCATAGCAACTAAAGCATTACATGAAACTTTTTTATGGTTTCATTTAGGTTCTAACAACAAAATCATGGTCTTGGTTAAAGGGGCTGCCCATTAATATAGCAACAAAACTTTACTATGTAAAGATATAGTGGAGGAATGGTTTTCTGAACAAAGAATGAAGTCACATGTCCTCTGTGTGTGTTGTAATCTGAGCTTCTCTGTTCTTTGGTTTGAAAGCTGGTCCCGCCCCAACTGGATGCGGTCCTGAAAAAACGTAGGTAGGGGGCGACTCCACTGGTTGCAAAAAGAAGGCAGCTTGCATAGAAGTCTATAAGAAAATGACTGTATTTCTCACCTGATTTATTACCTTAGTGAACATTTTCATAATTGGTTTATGGTCTGAAATGCTAGTTTGAAGTCTTCTTCAATACAGTATTAAGATTATTCTGTAAATTATGGTCCCATTTATTTATTTTTGTTCATCGTTTGGTAGCACCTTGCCAAGGCCTTGCTAAGGCTGGCCAGCTAGCTAGCACTAGCGTTAGCTGATAACTTAAGGAAAACTTTGCCGTTTTTTTGTGCTGCCTTACATGCAGATAATTGGAACTAGCACAGGGATGTCTGTGTTAACCCGCCGGTAAAACTCTGCTGGATGACTCGATTCAGAAGGTTGAAAATCTGCAACTTTCTCTCTTTAGCATTTAGCTTAACGCAGGGCCATTGCAACTATATACAACACTGGCTTGGCCGCGTAATCCTCCCACCCGCTTGTCCAAAAATCTTCAAAAAAACATGATGGCGATAACCAAATTGCCAGACCAAAGCTTCAAAACAGTTCACAAACCAACGGGTGATGTCACTGATGCTACGTCCATTATTTTCACAGTCTATGATCCCAGCCTGCTGTTTAAGTATTTCAAGTACAGCCCCTTTTAAATATTAAAAATGTCAACATTTTATGTTTACTTATTCAGTATTTAACCAAATCATAAATTCTCCCTAACCCTACCAAAGTGTTTTAGTAGCGTATGAGCCTTTTTATATTGCAAAACTCCACCCCAACCATCTACCTATGACTTCTGTGGTATTTAACACTTGGACTGGATAAAAAATGAGACCATAATCCAGGCAGCAGTTATGTGTCGCCCTAAATCTATTTTGTAAACCATTAAGTGTTAAAAACTTTTGTTATGTTAAAATTTTTTGAGGAGACAGGTTTGCTGATGCTATAGGTTTTGGTTGTGGTGTGACTTGTTTTCTTCCAAATGATAATCAGTTGCAGCAAGAAGGTCAACAGCATCAACAAGGTTTTCCTGTGTTTCCAGCTTCTCCCCTCATGTTACATGTTGGAGTGAATGAATACAGTAGTAAGAACAAGACTGAACTGAGAGAGCAGAGGAGAAAGAAAAAGACTCACCCATAAGAATGTGTCTGTTAATCTCGATTAGCCCCCTTATGTACTCACAACCTTTCCAGGGTATTTCCTGACTTCTGCCCAGTACATACTGGGACCGACTCCAGCCCCACAGCACCATGAAAAGGATTAGAGAAAATAAATGCGTTGTGTGTGTGCATGTGCGGGGTTTGAAAGATCAAAGAGTGACATCAAATTCATTAAGTTGCTTTTCTGTCAGGCTCTAAACAGTCCTCTCTCTCAGCATCCCACCGTGTTATTAGAAGCATCCAGAAAGACAGAGAGGAAGGAAATAGGAAAGCTCTATAACTCAAATTGCCACCCAGCGAATGCATCTCAGACTGAACATGATCAGATAGAGGGAGGACATTACCATTTCTATTACAGCTATTTTGCCTTCAGCAATGCAGTCCATCGTCTGTCTCCGTGGAAATAATCTTTTTTTCTCCAACAGTAAAAAAAGGGCATTTTTTCATTGATTCGAAAAAAAAAAAAAAATCTGGAGTACATTTTAATTCATAGAAAATGTGGAATTTTCAAAAACTTGTTTGCATGCATGTTAATTTCTCTCTCCGTGTGTCTCTGTGCAGCCAAGAATAGCATTTGAGTCAGAGGCAGTGGTGGAGCCAACAGTGAATGGGAGGTCCACCTCAGTCTTATGCTCCATTAGCAGTCAGTGTGTAATAGCACGGGTGGACATGTGTTCAGTACAGATAACAGAGAAGTGGCTGAGACTGTGACAGAGAAAGACAGCCCTAACAGACTGGCCCTGATGTTCCAGCACCAATGACATGTCTGCCTCGTTGTCTCCCACTTTCTCCCTCTCTCTTTGAGAGTCAGCCCATTTCAAATACCTGTAGGTATGACCGAGCCAAAGAGAAAGATGGAGAAAGGGCAGAGAAAGCTCTTTGGGCTGGATATTATCTGGTTATATTGCAATTATTAGGCTAGGCTCTGACTAATTGATTTAACAGCTCTATGCATTTTTTTCCCTCATTCAACCCAGGCAGCTTCTGGGACTACTGGATTATGCAGTCTGCACTGCATAAAGCAACAGGCCTTGCTGTTACTTTATTCACATTGAAGCTTATTCATATTAGATTTCTGTTATGCCACTGCTTTTGACAACATGCCCTCATGGATCCACTCAAACTAATTTTGGGCTTAAATATTTATTGTGAGGGTATTAAATCGGGAAAATCTTAACAGTAAAATAAAGGTTTGTTGAAGAGACAACAGTCTTCGTAAGTCAGTGAAGATGTTTTAAGTGCAGTATTCAATTTGACATTTCTACCAGTCCGCATGGAACCACATACACACAAAAGGAAATTACTGAGTGATCAGTGCAAGTTTCAGGACATCCAGGTGGAAACATGAACTGGCACTCCAGGTATTCAGCTAAAAAGACTATCTATTTTAAGCCACTATTTTAAGAACTTGTCTTTTACTAAAACTGAAACCCCATGAAACATTAACATAGAATCAAATGACTGCCTGTACTGTAAAATGGTAGATTGCACGGCCCATTGATTCCACTGAGTATCAACACCCTGGCCTGCACTGCATTGCAGCAGATGCTTTTGTTGTTTCCTCCTAGTCTCAGTGGCTCCTAACATGGGCAGCTCTGAGTTCATGAGCTCCCATAACCCTCCTTGCCAAGACATTGCAAAGAGCCAAAGTCAATGTGTAGCTGGGGATGTAGCTGAACATCTCGCAGGTCAAAGAAACATATACTTTGAGCTCATGTCTTTTAAAATATGACGAGGTCTGTCAGTCGGTCCACCACTTTGGTCCAGACTGATCTCAACTATGAGATGGATTGCCATGAAAGACTCTTAGTCTTGTTTTTCAGTGGTTTCATAGTGGTATATATTGTACGGACTAGTTTAAACATCAACCAAATGCCAAATATTTTGCAGTATTCAATGCTGACATCTGTCACAAGGCATTGACAGCACTTCTGTGGCTACTTTTTTAGTTAACCTTTATTTATCCAGGTAAGTCTAAGTCTAAGATTGATGACGACCTGTCACATTCACGCAGTTACACATTCATACCTGGAAGCTGCCCAGTACAACCACATTTCATTTTCCCCACCCAGATTTTTTTTATCCTGGGGGTTGAACCGGCAACCTCCCAGTCACAAGCTTGCTTCTTTAACCTTTAGGCCACCATTGTCCAATGAACACTAAAACTGTGTTCAGCGTGAATGTGAATGTGTGTTACAGTGCCCATTTCAAACTTGCACTGATGTGTCTTTTCCCTAATTCATGCCGCATAGTGCAAATTTGTGTCTATACTATATTATGTTTTTATATATCTATATTATATATAATATTTATGTAGCCATACTATGTCAAAAATTCAACAAAAATCAGAGCATTAACGTTCATACTATAGTTTTATGTTCAAATCTGAACAGAGAGATTAAATTAAAATGCACATAATATTGTTGTGTTTTACAAACATGGGACAAACATTTCCATAAACCACAGACACTCTGATGTTCCTACAGTGTTTGATGTGTTGGTTTCTTGGTATAAAATGAACAAAAAGTAATGCTGTTTAGTTGCCCTTAGCATTCTCTGGAGGTGTTTTATCGATTTACAGAAACTATTATATAAAAGTTAACCTTGGACATTGAAAAGCTACCAAAATGAGTCCAAAATACTTTTTTTTGTCTGCCTTATCTGCTTCCATGTGTCCCGACTCTTGTGTCAGATATTTTCTAAGACATTGACCCATGAGGACAATTACCTAATCTTCCCATTTCCATCTGCAAGTGTGCGCAAGTAAAAGCAAAGTTTACCTAAACTGCAAACACAAGCAGCCAGCACACATTGCACAATACCAATGAAGACAGTTTTTACAATGATGGAACACCCAAGCAGGTCCAACAGGAAGACTCACAAGAATGGTTTGGATGGATTTACTTACTTACTGTTTCAGACCTACAAAGCTTAAAATTGATTAAATAACACAGTGTAGATGGGCTGCATTGGAGTTTATCGAAAGAGACAAACAGAATGAGTTGAGGAAAACACTTAATTGCTCCAGTATGGTCCTTAAATGGGAGCGAACAAAATAAATGACATGTCTGTTTGCCAGAGGACATGATAATTAATTGAGTTTACATTTGCTGTACATTAATTTACATTTACATATTTACATGTAACTGTCTTATAGCTTATACATAACTATAACTTATACGGATATACTGTAATACAACAAATGCATTTGTTTTGCTGGTTTGAGCAAAGTGGCTACAGCACACTAAAATGTGTTTAAAACTGGACATACTCTAGTAGAGCAAAGAGAAACAGTCTGTTCTGAGGCGTCACAGTTCAGGAGTTACGTCCAGGTCACATTAATTAGTAGTGACAGAAACAATTTATTCCAAAAGGATGTGGGTCAGGTATACACATCAGGACATATTGTAGGGTTGAGGGGTTCAAGGAGCTTGTTGGTTAATTTTTTTAGGGGGTTTGCGTGGACATTTCCACAATCCACACTGACATTTGCTACTAACACAACACAACAAGCAAAGTCTTCCTTTATAACTCATCAAAAAAAGTACAGATTTTATACAGTATGTCATGGGGACGGTTGATGTGGTGCTGCAGGTTAATTGTTCCCAGGGAAGTTTCTTCCTGTGATATTTAATACAACATATGTTACATAATGAAACACGTCAGTTTAATCAAAGGCTGTTGAACTCTTTTGTGTGTATCAGCACTTTAAATTTAATTAGCCATCTCAAAGGAAACAGAATATATTTAAGTCAAAGCCATCTCAGCTTCCCCATGTAAGATTCCTTTTGTTTGCAGCTTTATTGTAGCACAACCAATGCACTTTCTTCTTCTATAAGTACATTTCCAGCAGGCTACACAGTTGGAATGTAACTATATTTGGCAATAAGTGAGTGTAACTCTCCACATCTACTGAAAGACAGTGTTGACATTATTAACCCTTAGATACATACATCATTGGAACTATACTCTCTTCCATTCAGGAAATGGGTGAAAATGATTAAAATAAATGTTTTTGTTATTAATAAATATATGCTGCCTCCATACATTTGCTCAAAAAGATTTTTTTTTAATTCCACACCATTCTATTTAAAGTTTGTAATGTTTATTTGTAATTTAAATCATCCAGTTATGAACTTGCAAATATTACAGTCTTAGTGACTATGCTGCTTTGTTACAGTAACGTTAGCTAGCAAGATAAAGTAGGGTAATACGATTACAATGTCAGATACTATAGGCTACTCTTACACATAATGTTCGGCATTCAGAAAACCAACTCTAGCCTCCACCCGTCTGTACTACTGTATATTATGTATTTCCCAATTTCATTTTTTAATCAGGCCTTTACATTTTCCTGTATTGGTTACAAATAAATACCCCAGACAAACAAAAAATTCAAACAATATCACTATTCAGCCATTTTCAAAATCATATTATACACATGGGAACTTCTAAAGGGCTTGCAAGATGTTAAAGCTTAGTCAAATGGTGCACCAGTTTATCCACTTTTGAAGACAAACCAGCTTGCAGAGTGTTAAGATGCTGGATGCCTGTCCTCACAACTGGCATAAATCACTGTGCACATGCCTCGTCCAGATGGAAGGATTTAATCACATGGGAATGGAATGAAACAAAATAAGGGGGAAGTCAGTCTTGTCATTCTTGGAGGAGGGTGATAGGATATGATTTCGGGACGAAGAGCAGTAGCAGAAATGTGAGTAATAAACAGGTGTAGGGAAGATAGGACACAAAAATAGAATGGGTCATTTCCATCCAGATGTAAGCTGTCAGAGGTTTTGTCTTTTCTGGTACATGGAGGGACTAATAATGTGGTTGGGGCCACTTCCTGTCTTCATCAAAAACTCCTCTCACACAATTTCTTTCCAGTATTAGGTGGTAAAATTGCTTCAAATAGGCGGCCAGGACTACAGTGTGCATGAAGTGTATTAGCATGCAGTGTGGCACACGACGCAGTCTCATCAGCTTGTCAAACAAAATTACAGGTGCGGAATACACAGTGAATCATTCATCACCACACAATGTCCTCGCTGGTCTCCAACTGTTTCCTTTTTGTTTAGCCGTGGTGCTCTATTGGAGATTCACCCAATCAATGTAATTGCGGGTGATTGCTTGATTCAATCCAGTGCCTCCTTGCAATCGCTGCTACGATCAATGGCCAATGCTCCCACTTTCTTGCTGTCACAGTAAAGAATTATCCAGGCATGCTACAAGAAGAGAAATTATTTTAAGTGAAGATTTATCTGATTATTTCTGAAGGATTGAGCACTTTTATACCTGTGGTACAGTGCTTTTGTTACCACTTATGTTAGGCATTATGAATTGGGTACATTATTTAACAAGCCATACATAAAGATTAATATTGGAAATCAAGACTTCTTCCTCTTTAATTGCCTCTGCTGTCTTTTCACATTCAATATGGACTGGTCACAGAGAATGAAGTCTTTGTCTTTGTATTTAATACTACACTTGTCTCTGTGGTTTTACTGCTTTTGAATAATTCTCCTCATCAAGTATTTCACATTAGATTACATAGTGTTAGCTTTTAGAGTTCAGAAACAAAGGATTTGACTGCTCAGCACTACACTGGAATGTATGTGGGATATGTGTAGCTTTTTTATATGATGAGCTTTGTAATAACTGTGTGACATTGATCGCCAGGGGTTGTGCTATTTATGGGCCAGCGGTTATTGTCAATGAAACTTTGAACATGTCTTAAATTATGAAAATAGATTTAAGAAAGTGGCGATCAAGTTAAATAAAACTTTGTATCTGCTACATTGATCATATGTGATTTATTCGAGTCAGTATTTGGAAATCCTCTCATTAGATTTTTTAATAAAGATAAACTTTGATGCCACAGACAGCTGTGCGGGGCTCTGTCTGAATTCTCCTCCAGCGCACTGACAGGCTGCTAATCCTCCCTTCTCATATCAGCTTCTTCTGAAATCACGGCTTAGTTTTCATCAAGCCGGACCGGCTGATGGTAATGAGCTTGGCATTTTCAGAGCCACACTGATACGGGTTGTAGTACATAACACTGAGGAACTTGTTTCCCTAAATATCCGTCACATAGGTTGATGTATTTATACAAACACATCAAATTTTCTATTTTTAATTACTGGAATCTTTAAAGTCAAACCTCTTCTCTGAAACTGCTAATGGACTGAGCAACCAGCAATACAAGCATGTATTAATCTTAGGGGAGATAAGTAGTTGCAGCTATTTTTGGAGCATATTTTTCTACTCTTAGATAATAAACAATGTATTAACACAGCAACATCGTATATCAACATGTATTGTATAAGTGCGATTTGTCTCTGTATTTGCAGCCAGGGCAGTGGGTGTCAGCCTGCGCCTCTGCCACAGTGCTGAGCAGTAGCGATGGCCTAAGCTGTGCTGATGGATGGCTTGGCTGCAGGCTGCCAGGCGCTGGTGCTCGCCTCGGCTCCCACCGACGCAACGCGACCCTTTTGCCCAGGGGTATGGCTTAGAATGCAGCTATTAGAGCAGTCCAAAAGATTTCCAGAGCTCATTATAGTCAAGAGTTGAACACACACACACACACACACACACACACACAGGCAGCTCCACGTATGTGCGCACAAACACAGCGGCCACTTAGGATGCAGGTCCATGAGCACCTAGGGCAGAATTCACTGGAGCTTCACAAAAAATAAGAGGTGAAAACCACAGTCAGCATGGTGTGTTCTGAAACATTTACAGAAAATTGCTCGCATTTTACACGAAACTGAGACAATGAGACAATTTTACAATTTTAGAATGGAAGCATCATTATAGAGGAAGCAGATCTGCAGCAGATTTTCTCCTTAGGCAGGATGGGTTTTTAGGACTATAACAGGTGCACTGTCAGATTTTGTGCCCGTTAATTATGTTTGCTTGCGTAAGTAGAGCTTGTAATTTTGTTTGCTTCTTCCAAAGACATTCACAGCTTCTTTTGCATTCACTGGAGTTATGTAATGGAATAGATAATGTCAGTGCTGAAAGGCGAGAGTATTGCTTAAATGGGTTTGTAATGACAGACGCTGCTTATAATGGCACCATTTAAAATCATGGCTGTAGAGTTTTCCTAATTCAGTTAAATCCATTTTAATTCAAGGATAAATTTTACGATATTAACAATTATCCTACTACAATAAACAGGTGTTTAGTATTTTCTCTGCCAATATCTCTAAAGCACATACAATGCACTAGTTAATATGCTTATGAATTTCACCAGAGAGTCGGACAGGAAGCACAGAGCCACAGAACAATTAAGGGTTTAGTGTCTTGCTCAAGGAGACACTGAGAGAAGTTGACACTTACACTGGTAAACTGGAGACCACCTTTAACCCAACACCTGTCCCAGTTATAGGGCTGCACAATTAATCACAATTTTATCAGAATCGCAATATGGACTAGTACAACATCCAACTCGCAGGGGGGCAGCAATATCTTTTTTTATTTTTAAGATTTTTTTGGAGGCTTTTTTCCCTTTATTTCAGAGTGACAGTGGATAGACAGGAAAGGTGGGAGAGAGATGGGGGATGACACGCAGCAAAGGGTCGCAGGTCGCAGGCCTCAGCCTACATGGGGGCGCATGCTCTTACTGGGTGAGCTAGAGGTCGCCCCAGCAATATTTGTTAAAGGCAAAATATGTGTCAAACCATTCTAAATTAAGTATTATAGTGCAAAAAAAAATCACATATATAATCAATATAATCATAATCGCACTATATTCATTTTAAATTTGATATTTTTCAATGAATATGACAATAATGATACAAAAAAAGTTCATACCCTCCAATATTGTGAATCATATCGCAATCGCAATATCAGTCAAAATAATCGCAATTAGATATTTCTTTTCATATCGTGCAGCCCTACCCAGCTATGAGCATTACTGAGGAAAAGCCAAGACACTGCAGTGATACTACAGTATATAGTACTGAATTAAGTACAATTCATATATTTCCATTTTTTACTAATATAATTCTTTCTCATGCTGCCTTCCAAAAAATATTTTACACATAATATTAATTAGCACCAGCAAATAGATTTTGCATGGAATATACTGTAATGCCACCTGCATTATGTTTTATTATCAGCAGAATGAGACAACATTTATTATTGTTCACTGTTAACAGTTCTCATTTATTTTCCAAACAATCGAAACCAAAGCATGATTAACATTGTATATATGTATGAAACTCACAGCAGCTGGTTGAAGTGGCTTTAATCAATATTTTTGAAATAACATTGCAACAATGTGAAAGGGGTCATTGGTGGCGATGAATCTACAGAGAATTAACAGATGAATCTGAAGCTCCCCTCAGCTTTACAGAGTTTACTGACTTCCAGCTCATTGAACAGCTGTCCGGCTGCAACTTTACTGTTTTTGTTTGCTTTCACTGCTCTCATAGTGTTGTTTTAGGCCACAGCAGGCTGCTGTTTTCAGCAAAGAGGCTCTATAGACCCACTGTACACTAACTGCTCAGCACAGCAGACATATAACGTTGGTAACTAGCTGGTGAACATAGTGGAGCATTTAGCATTTCTGTAATTAAAGCGTAACTCTCGCCAAAATGCAACCTAGGGTCTTTTTGTGAATGTACCCAAGTCAAACTTTCGTTTAAAAGCATATTTAGGATGGAAGCGTCACTTTTAAAACTTACCGTATTCTCGTTTTTCGGTCAAATGGCCTTTTGAATGGGAGTGTTAGGGGCACTTTTATGCTAGCCTCAAAATAACTATTTTTAAAACACAAAGAAGGCTCCACACAACAAAAACTTTGCCAGGGGCTCTACACATGGACTCAAGCATTGAGAACATTGTTTGTGTACCCAGAGTTTACTAAAAAGAAAGGTTTTGAGCAACTTACTGTAGCTGTTGTTCTTCCGGTCGCCTTCTATCGAGCCAGTCAAAAATAGTCGAGGGAGGAGAGTAAAGATGGAAAGCTCCTAAAGCTTAGTTCCATATAAATGCACGGATAATTCGTTGTTTTGTCGTTAGTGAAACACAATATTGACCTTGTAGTTGAAAAAGGAGCCTCATATAAGAATGACATTTCCTCCTATGGAGTCCATTCATTCGCATTCGGAGATCGCCTATTTTTGACTGGGAAAATGGCGGATAGCGTAAACAACAACTGCTAACGTGAGTTGCTCAAAACCCTTAATTTTAGTAAACTCTGGGTACACAAACAATGTTGTCAATGCTTTTGTTAAGGTGTAGAGCCCCTGGCGATACTTTGAGCAAAGTTTCATGTTGTGTCGAGCCTTCTTAGTGTTTTAAAAATAGTTATTTTGAGGCTAGCATAAAAGTGTCCCTAGCACTCCCATTCAAAAGGCCATTTGACCGAAAAACGAGAATACGGTAATTCTTAAAAGTGACGCTTCCGTCCTAAATATGCTTTTAAACTAAAGTTTGACTCGGGTACATTCACAAAAAGACCCTAGATTGCATTTTGGCGAGAGTTACGCTTTAAGCTGCTTTTTTTCTCCAGTGGTGGCTGCAGAATTAGTCAAAGTACAGGACTGTTGGCTCGAGCATTTACAATTCTTGCAGTGGTCCTGTTGTTGACAGTAAATTCAAGACACATTTCAGTCCACAGACAAATCAAAGGGGACTGTTGATGCATTGTGGGAAAACAGGTAAAGTAAGAATCTGCAGGAAAGTTGCTTACAAAGTCCAATGTGTGTAGATTATTCCCCTGGCTCCTCTCCAAACTGTCACTCAGTTCTTTGTTGACTTACCCAGCTGTAATGAGAAACACTCAGCCATGGCCACCCCGAGAGTCCAGTTAGCTTTTTGATTTATTGAAATCCACTGCTGTCCTGTGCTGAGTCACCAGCTCTGTGGTGAAAGCCAGACTGATACTTCACAGTTCTTGTCCCTGCTTTGACTCTATTTAGTATCATCATACTGTCAGATATTTTTCATTGCCTCCATGCACTGTATAGTAGCAAAGGGTGCAGTCATTTATCCAGCAAAGCCACAACTGACAGGGGACACTTGAGTTGGACAGCTGATGTATAAATATTCATTATTACACTTATAAATCAACTGCTTTTTCAAAGTTTAAAGAATATATACATCAACAAACCATATATTTATGTATTCCCCATCCAATTATTTTGAAGGGAGTGTGAATGCCAAGTTATTTTCCACCAATATACTTAATGTACCACAGTTTAGTAATTTCTCATCATAAAGCATTGGATGACATTAGTCCAGCTGGCTTTGGTCCTTTCACAAAACATATCACGCAGCATTAATTCAGGCTTTCTGCAGCTTTTTGTAAAATCATTCTGAGCCTTTATTTTTTTAAATATTGAGCAAATAACACTGGGATATAACTAAAAATACACAGTGCAGATAAAAAAAAGACCTGCAGAGCCCTGTCTCATATCATTTTCATTCATTTGCAAATTTGCAACAGTGATTTACTGGCAACATTTAGTCCCAATGCAGGAAGAGTGTGATGTGCATGTGCTGACTGCTGGGAAATGTAAAGGTGATGGGTGTCGTAGTACTTGAACTCAGTGTGGACTTGAGCACATGACCATAATGTTTCCCTAATCTTAGTCTCGCATTGCCAGACCATCCACACGCTGCGGAGCGGAGGAGGGTCTGGTGAGTCAACCCGGTCTCACGCCAGTTCGTGAAATAGTCACGTTATTTTGATTTATTGAGTCGTTTACAGGTCACGATTTTCTCGTTTATTTTGTGTTTATTTTGAACGTTACCATTTCACGAACTGCCATGACACTGGGCTGCTCTGGGGGACGCAACAACGGGGAAATTGAACCACACGCCAGCGACAACAACAGGACGGACCGCCACACGGGGCGCGATCCCTGGGCGCAGGGTCACGATCCGCGGTCTCTGTGGCACGCAACAACGGGGACATGAAACGTCACAACAACGGGACGGTTGAGATTAGGAAAAGAAGAACTGGGAAAGGAACCGTCACACGCAGGACACTCCGACAACAACGGGACGGTTCTGGTTAGGAAGAGAATAACGCGAAAAGGAACTACAACACGCCGGACGCGATCCCCGGTCTCCGGGTGTGAAAGTCCTGTATTGTTTGACCCATCCACCACCCCGACCAACCTCCCTACGCGGATTTTCTGCTTTTCATACTACTCCCTACCGTTGTCGTGCTGTGATCACAAAATATGCTTCCCATTTAAATACATTCAATTAAAGTTCGTAATCACCACACGGAACAAACGACATAATCGTGTCCTGTTCACGAATCAATAGATTCAATAACGTAACCATTTCACGAACTGCCATGAGACTGGGCTGGGCGAGTCCACACAGCATTACGGGACCGGAGGAAAACTATCAACATCGTCATGGGCGGCGCTAAGATACGCACCGAGCCGCTGCAAAATAGTCGTGCGAGAGAAACAATTGCAGAGATCTGAGGAGCAGTCAACCATAGTCTTCATAAATCCATCGGAGTTTAAAATTCCAACACAGAGAAAGAGGAACGAAATGGACAAAAAATACATGCATCTGGCGGAATTTCCTGCAGCACCGGTGCGGAGCAATCCCGGAAGTGGAACGTCAAGAATATAGACTACCCTAATCTTTACCAAGTTTAGTTATCTAAATGTAACTACAGATATATTATATAGGCAGAACAAGAAAACAAGTGGAACACAATGAGTGGAAACGTTTGGCAAATACATTATGTTCAGTATGACCATTGTGCATGTGGTGTGTATATAAACGATTGTACCTGTAAATGTAGATTTTGATCTAAAATATGATCTGAAAAACAATCAAAGAGGCATTACGCGTTCCCAAGCGATCCAAGCAATAAACTGATTGTCATGCTTCTCTCATAAGAATGTCTGTCTCCACAAGTATAAATTGTGGTATAAGTAAGTGGTAAAGTATTATGTTTTTTCATGACTATTCAAAATAATTATCCATTTTGTGCAAGGTTATGTCTAGAAAATCTGACTACTTAATTATGTTTCCTCACTTCACTGTTTTAAAGCACCCAACAATTGCATATTCTTCCTAGATAGTTAAATAGTAAAAATCATACATTGCCACCATTGTCACCACCACACCATAGACATTGGTCTAATAATATAATATAGAAAACAGGTGCGTCTGGTGGCTGCAGATGTGCTTAAAGGTGTTAAAAGATACAACCTGAAGGACAGTTGTTTAGAAATTGTATGTACGTCATCATTATCAACCCACTTTTCAAATATCTTCAATAGTTAAGACTAATCAACATATTAGTTAAATCTAATTAGAGCTTGAAAACACCACAGTTGCTCTATCCTGCTTAATTCAACGGCAACACTTTGTTTGGACTTTAATTTGCGTGGTGTTTTAAGTGTTAATAGCTGCAATGTTGAGATTGATGCTTCTATTATGTTATGGCTGAAAGAATAAAAGCATGATTATTTTATAGCTTATCTTTTCTTGTCTGTTATGATTCCATTTCCACCACAGTGCATGTCCTGGCAAAGACATATGCTTAGAAGCCTTATCAGAGCTTCCTTGCAGCCCTAGGCCTTTGTAGAAAAATCTCTCTCTGCACTTGCTTCTTCCACTCGCTCCATCTTCTAGCCGGCATCTCTGGAACATTGATGATAATCGCTAAACCTTAGACATAATTATGCCAGCACCGTCACAATCTCCGGACATCCTGTTTTTCCATGTTGACCACATAAACATCTCTCCTCTGTCCCGAGGCTTACACAAGTTGTCAAGTAGTTATTAATCACTTTCAGACAAGATACTTCAAAGTCCTCATTTGTTAACCTTCATTTGTCATAGATTCCCCAAGTTGATCCCAGGCAATTACTCATTGTTGAAGATGGGAGGATGAGCAGTCCATAATCAAGCAGAGTTAAGAAACTCTTTATGATTGATAGTGATTTGTCATTAATGGCAAAATAATAAAGGCGCAGCGTGCCATAGGGATGCCTGACAGACAATGGAATTGAGAAAAGATAAATTAATTACACATTTTCTCATTGAAACAGTCTACGGACCGCATTGCCTCTACTCACTCATTTTAAGTGCTTGCTTTATGTCCTTGAGAAAGTTTCTTTTTCAAGCTGTGCTGCCTGCGGTGAATCAGGCATCACAGAAGATACAGTTTGACGCATTCAGATATCGTGCTTGGGCACCTTTTAAACCAACTCAAGTAGATTCTGTAAGCATTACGAACCAAAGACAAGTCAGGGAAAATGCTGAATAAATGAGGTTTTGAAATAATGAATGGAATTTTTCTTTTTTCCTTGTGTATTACGTTTAATCAAGATGAAGGATTTATTTGTCAGTCAACAAATGGTATCCAGTATACTACTACAAACAGCTCTACTCTGCAACTGAATCTTTAAACTTTTTCTTTTAAAATGACAATGAAAGAAAGGAATTAGGGAACAATATAAGGACAAATACCACACAATTATCCTTTTAATTTCTTATCATAACTTTGCAAAAGTGTTTTTTGGGGAAAGAATGGCATCAACAAGATTTCTGCACCATGCTGCATTAACTGTCGGTGTTGTGATTTTCTCAGGAGGAGGTGTTAGGAGTAACAGTTCATTAAAATCTAAGCGCACGCTGAAACACAAAAGAGATATCACCTTATGTTCCTCAGATTGACAATCAATGAGCACAAAACTAGTCCCCTGGAGGGCTGCAATGCATGGATGTCAAAACATGTAAAGTCAGGATGTGGATATTTGCCAAAATATCCCACAATATCTCAAAATGCTAAGCAGTGAATTTTCTCTTTTCGTACTGATATTTTTTACTTGAAAGTACAAGTCCCAACTTGAAAAGGCATACATTTTGTTGGCAAACCTGAAAACGTTAAAGGTGTAATATCATGCTCATTTTTAGGTTCATACTTGTATTTTGGTTTTCTACTAGAACATGTTTACATGCTTTAATAATGATAATAATAATACTGTATACTTTATTAATCCCGCAAGGGGAAATTACAATGTTTTCACTCTGTTGTTATTACACACAGGCCTGAATTACACACATGCTCAGTACCTATACATGCACTAATGGAGAGATGTCAGAGTGAGGGGGCTGCCCTCCGGTTCCCAACCCAACTCCCTACTGACTGAGCTACTGCCACCAATGTTAGAAAAAATAGACTTAGCACCTGTCTCTTTAACCCCCCCCCACAAAAAAAAGCCCATTCTGCTCTGATTGGTCAGTTTTTCCGGGTCTTTCGCATCTGTGCTTTTGGCACCGGTCATTGTAGCCGGAAAATGACTGTAACGGCACTTTCTACCCAGTTGTGACATCACAACAGTACAGAAGTCCTGACGGCTTGTTTAAAGGCACAGTTTCTGAATATGGGCCTGTGTGCATTTGATGGTCTGTCAAGGTCAGATGTTGGAGGACACATTTTCATTCTGATCACAGTTCATCACTCTTCATCATCCTCCAAGGGAAAAAAAAGCAACTGCTTATAATAACTGGCTGTGAAGTGGAGAAGCACAACAAAGCATTAACACATTGCAGAATTATGTTTCATTGTTGGTGGATAGATGTAGTGAATCCGCTGTCTTACCAGAGACCAACTAATGAGTTGTTGAGGTTCCAAAAAGCAGATAATTTCTACAAAGAAAAAAAGTCAATGGAAAAGACAGCGGGTTTGCATGGAGTTCAGCATGACTTTCATTGTTGCATGACAAACAACTGAGGCACAGCAGGGGGAAAAGCAAATAGTAATGTCTATGCCAGGAGGAAGAGCAACGAGGAATACAAACTAGGATGAGAGCAAAGCCTTGTAAAAGGAAAGAGGTTGAGGGAAATCTGTTTCAATTATGTTGAGAAAGGTCAACTGTTGTGATGACAGATTGTTAGACATGCAATGAGAGTGCACATTATTAATAATCCATACATCTATATAATGAAGACTCATGAATAATAATTGGTGAAATAAAACACACTGTATATGGCTTCATTTGGAATGCATCCCCTCAACTTCATGCTCTTTTTTCATGTTTCCTACTTGATTTCTATACTATGATACTGTAACGCTCTTTGACTTTAACAGTCACAAAGAGATACTCCAATTATTTTCACTTGACATGTAGGTCACACATCTTGTCTCAAAAAAGTACTGCACTTGGTGTTGAAGATCCATGATGGAAGAAATGAATGATGTGGAGAGTTTGGAAATAAATGGAACCTTTTTAAATGTAATGTGATTGTTGTATTGTAGGCTACATGAGCTGCTCATTTATTAATGTATCTACGATGCTATGCCTTTTTTCTCTTTCTTCTGCTTCACCCGCGGTGTGTGAAGGAAAGATACTGCAGGTCCTTCCTTCCTGTCCAACTTTACAATCAATAACTACAAGTAGACTGCACATACCAAAACTGACAACTCACTCATGTGCAATATCAATGTATAGCAAACTGTTCAATATCAATATTCTCTATGTGCAATAATACAAATTTAACAGTTCAGTCTGTCTACTTAATACATTTAGCTTTTAAAACGTATGCTACTCATTATTTCACTATCCCATTTGCTGCGGTAACACTGCAAATGTTCCCACTGCGTGACTAATTAAGGGTTATCTCATCTTATTTTTTCTCCCTTTGCCCCCTATCGTTCTCACCTTTATTTTCATTACTTTATCTTATTTCATTTAAAAATGTTTTAGTCATTTAAAAAAAATGATTTTTTTTTTTTTGTCTTCTCGCAACTTTAAAAGTGCAGTTGTTTTCCTATCTATTGCATGATGTGTCCTTTAAAAAGAGAGCTCACTTTTGTTGTGTATAATGAAGGCTCATGCTGACTAACATCACCCAGCACATGCAGGGTTTGAACTCCTCCCCTCAGGGAAGAGATCCAGTAGTCCCTCGGAGCACAGACCACAAGACTGATGAACAGTTTTTATCCAAAAGCCATTACTACACTGAACTCTGCACTGAAATAACACACCTTATATATTATGCCAAATTATTACATTTATTTTATTTATTTATTTATGTATTATTACAATTGTTGCAATACACAAAACTCTTTTACTCTTTAACTTTTTAACATGCATATGTTGATAATCGTGTATGTGATTTGCATGTGTGTGAATGTTAGATGTTAGATAAATATAAATAAAAATAAATACATTTTGAGCACCGTCTCCAGTAGTGCAACTGAATCTCATTGTAAGTATCATGCAATGACAATAAAGGAATCTTATCTTATTTGCATCAATGTTTCGGCCATTAATTAGTAACTATCTCAGCAAGAGGTATTTGTTCTGCTTTTCTAAGCAGTGAATCTGAATTGCATTGATGTTTATCTCACAGTTAATTGTCAGGTAGCCTAAGGTATAGTCTATATCCACGACGTTCCACTTCCAGGAATGCTCGGAAGCGGTAATTCGGAAATTCCGCCGAATGTCACTCTTTTTTACCCACCGCTTTCTTTGTGTTGTAATTTTAAACTCGATTTATGAGGACTATGGTTAACTGCTCCTCAGATCTCTGCAGGGTAAGGCTACAGTAAGTGGTAAAATTATTAAAGACATCACTGGACCAAGCATCTTAAAAATGCATATTGTTTTCTGTATTCACATAAAGAAAATACAATCCCAGTTAGCGAATATGTCATCAGCACTTCCCGCCTGTATAATGTTGCACAGAAGCTAGTTTTCTAAAATGTAACATGCAACCAAGGTTTCAAATTTAGCTTTCCTTTAACGTTTCCTTTACTTCTCTCTCAGCTGCTTTCATTACCATATTTAATTTTAAAACAAATGTGAATAAAATCTGACTCCTTCCAAATGGCTTGAGAATTAAGCTGAAACCCATAATTAGATGCCAGCTAAGCCCCTTGTGTGATAGTTTGAAAGCATTATTAATATTCATGTTGTTAGTGTGTAAGCTACAAATCCCTGTTGAGTAAGTGCAGCATTCTTGTCACAACCGGCTGTTTATGTGGAGAAAACAATAGGAGAAAGAGCCACAGTCAGCATCTGCCACTTAATTCTAGTGCTTACAATACAAAACTCAAATCATGAGCAGCTAGTTATCTGTAAACAAAGTGAGAGTACGTAGGAAATTGTCTCTCAGAAGATTTCAGATTACTGTTTTCTAATGCAGCCAATCAGCACAAAGAAAAACAAAAAAAGCACATACTGCGCCGGTTAAAAACATTGTTGTTCTCTGTTGAAATGATCATGTCTTTATGTGAAAATTACAGCTTACACAAATAGAAGTGGAAGAATAGCGGCTGAAAAACATTCATCTGGTCTTGAAATTTTCAGAAGATATTTAACTTGTGTTGACTTCGGGTCAAATTGACTCGTTTTCAATTTTTTTTTATATCAGAAAATATGGGACGTAGAAATAAGTGCTGAAAATGTGTTTTTTTCAAGGTTGACAGGAAGACAACACAAGGGTTAAAAGTGCAAGTGTTTTAACATTGCCTGTAAAGATGAGTTACTAAACTGTTTCTACAGAATGGCCAGTAAAATAAATTAGCTTTTTTTTTCTTCAATTAAGAGCCATCAATAATTAGTTATTAAAGTTACATGCTTGAATGAAATTTTGTCAAAAATGTGTTTTTGTTTCATCTACCGGTAAACTATTTTCTTAAGTGAGTTAATGGAAGAGCCTGAGGTAACATTGCTATGATTATTACATATTTGATGAATGTTATGAATGTGTAATTCATTAAAGTTAAAAAAGAAATTGCTTTAGAGGAATTGCTCCAACAAATTGCAAAATGATGAAATGTATCCACGAAGAAGTTGTTTAATGATTGCACAGTAGAGACGGACAGTATTCAGGTAGGAGACACAAACTTTTAATCTTAGCTCTGAAAATGTATGTACAGTTTTCCAAAACTCTAATTTTAACCTATGGTATTTATACAGAAAATGTTTAATATTTTTAGATGTTATGAAAATGAATGATACAACAGAGTTCAAACAAACTTTTTCTAGACCTACAATAACAAAACAGAAAAATGTCCCTTGCTTCTTCCATCAGTTTCTTAAAAGCCATTCACCAAGTTTTCATAATTTTATCCCATACTTTCCAAACTCTGGAATAGAGCTAGTTTATTTTCTATCTTCTGTATTTGCTATCCTCGCTTCAATTTTCAAATAATCTTTTTTAACTGATTATATCAAAGTCTCCCTGTCTTTTTCACTTTAACAGAGCCATGCAATATTGCAGGGTAGTATCTCCAAAGTCTGCAGATGGTGAAATGTAAAACATGTCAGTACAACCTTATCCTGAAAGTCCAAGTGGCCTTGCAGATGCATTTTGAGCAGCCAAGAGGCTTGTGGCACACAGCAGGGGCTGGAAGCTAGTCAGCTAGCTGCAAGCCTCAGATGCCAAAGGCACCATAAAAAGCCATTCACTACCACTGCAAGGTTCAATGCAAATGAACAATAGCAGTCAAGCTCCCTTAGACTCTTTCTTGCTTTCAGGAAGACTTATATAAGGAAGATCTGCATGGCTGCCAAAGTACTACTGGCCTCTTTTCACTTTCAGTTCCTGCAGGATCTGATTAGGAGGAATGTCCACGGCTTCTGCCATGACCGCTGGGAGCCCTCCTTCCAGAAGCACCTGCGCTTACAAACTGAATTCAAAAACCTTCCAGTTTGTCTGAAGCAAGAGAACATGTAAGCCTTGCTTGGAGATGAGCCTGGACACATACGCTCGATGGTGTTTTAAGCCCCCAACGTCTCCTTCCAGGCAGCGCTGCGACTGTTGACTTCAAGGCACCTAACCCTAACCTTAACCATAACCATAACCATAACCATTGCATAATCGACTTCAAGGCAGCGCTGCGACTGTTGACTTCAAGGCATCTAACCCTAACCTTAACTTTGTATTGCGACACCGGGCTATTTATTTACATAACTATATATATATATATATATATATAGAGAGAGAGAGAGAGAGAGAGAGAGAGACCAGGGCAGGTGTGGAGGTGACCTTTTATTTAAAGTTTTAATCTCCTGCTGTCCGTCCTGTCCAGTGGTTCTTTTAACCTGCTTTTAATATCTGGCCTTCTTTTAAACAGCTTTTATATAACCAAACCCGGTTTTTAAGTGTTTTAATCACACCAGTGCCACCCTTGTGCCTGTGCCCCTCGCAGCGCCCATCCTGGGCATTGCGTTTTAACCCAAACCTAACCATAACCATAACCATAACCATTGCCTAATCCTAGTGCCTTCCAGGCAGCGCTGCCTGGAAGGAGACGTCGGGGGCTTAAAACACCGATAAACCAAACACACTCCCGCATTCACGCCTTTTGTTTTGGTCCACTATTTAAATGCCCAACATGATCCTAAGTTCTTAATGCTAAGCTGTACCAAAACTAACATTTACTCTACATTAAGAGTTCCAAGGGAAATTAAACACAGTCTAAACAAAAGTACATACATGTGTCAAGACAGTACAGTATCTGAGCCCATCTATCAACTTAAAAATCATCTATCTAGTACAATCCAAAGACATACTGACAAGGGCTTTTTTTGGCATCATGTATAATCGGTTTGCATAATTGATTAGCTTACCCTTACATTTCACCTTGACTTAGTGAGTCTAAAGAATGATCTCATTATGACTCCCTACCTTCGGGCTTGTTTTGCTAATAGATGCAAACTGTTAAACATTGTGCTGTTAGTGCTCTCCCTCAGCAACTATACAGCCAGCAACAATACAGCCACAAATAATATAATACAGCATGCATTACTCTCTGTGTTGTTCATCACGTGGGTGGCAAAAATCCATAACAAAAAACATAAATAACAGGATATTCTGGATATTGTTTTTTTATGCCTGGTACTTCATAAGAAGTAGGAAGTATGATGACTGGACCGTGGCAGAATTTGAATAAATGTACAAATGTATTGATTAGCAATACTAAATTGAGCAAAGCTTTTAAATTGAAAGTGTTGAATATAAAGGAGTTTGGAAACCATGAGGCAACCCAACATGAAAACAAACATTCAGTAGTAACCATGTTTGTTATATTATACAGCGTAGATACTGAGCAAGAAAGATGTACTTAAAATGGATTCTTCAACAAAAAAATTACTCGCTTCAGTGAAGCTTCACTCAGCTGTGAAATTAAGAGCAATCAGTCTAATGAAGTATTGTGTTTCCAAATTTATAGTATATACACCGCAGTGTCCAGTCTTGTCTTTAAGCTTTATTCTTCATGCATCAACATCAACTGTAGCTACAAAACGTGGCTTTGTTTAATTGAACAAACAGCAGCCCTATGTTTTTGCAAGCTAGTTAATTAACCATCAGGCTGTTGTTAATATTTTACTAGCTAGCATCAACTGCACATGCTAGCTTGTGTGCTAATCAGATGGCACAGTATTGAGTAGCTTGTAGCTAACAAACTGTCGTTAGCCACAAAAGAAATTGGTCAGCCAAATATATGTCCCCATCAAAGATATCAAACACATTGAAAAGAAAGAAATAGCCAAGAGCTGAAGACAGTATTATGTTAAACAAAAGGTGTGTTTGGTTAACTAACAATCTTTCATAGTGGAGATTTAAATAATACACCACCTTCACATTTAATACAAATTAAAGCATTGCAAAATGGAATACAGACACAGCTTGATGCTAGTATATCAAGCTTATAGTTATTGATCAAATACACCATGACTTACTATTGTATACTTTGTAAAGTAAAAGTGTGATAGGAGCCCTGTGGCCAAAACAGTGAGTGTGTAGTTTCACAGTGAAATGGTGGACAACCTTTTGCCTTTAACTCTGACTACTGGGGCACAATTCCTAACTCAAGTTAATTTTTCATTTTCAGCAACACAGAAGCATGAGAGATAGCAAATCAGAGGTGACAAAAAACATATGCAGAGGTCTATCGAAATCAAAGACATCCCAGTTGGGGTTTTTCCACACACTTGCAGGTAGACATAGAAAAGAGGAACATACAGGTCTTGAATACCAAATGATTCTCAGTACATTTCATAAATGGCCTTGGAAATCCTGGAGACAAATTGACCATTTTTGGTAATTTCCCCCACCCCACTGCTGACAAATAATGACACTACTGTAGCCATTACATAATCTCACTTTGTGCAGTATGTTCAGTTGTAGCAGCTCCTCTGCTATTATGGGCACTCAGAAAAGAGCAATGTAGGAGAGGAGGCAGTGATCATGTCAATCTATCAATCTTGTGCTCATGTAGGACCCCATTTCTCAAATAAGAAGCTGATCTTTAAGATTTGAAAAAAAGCTTTAGCATTTTGAGTATCAATACCGTATTCTGGTGTAACATTTCAAATCAACCATGCACAAAGTGACTACATATGCTACAAGTAAAAAGTTTTTTAACTAACACATTAAAAAACACTTAACTGATAGTTTTAGCCACACACAATTTAGTCCCAACAGTCTCAGTTGGACCAATTTCATGCTTCTGTGATCGAACAAAGTACGTAAATGGATAAGCATCTGCAAAAAAAGTCCAAAAGATATGCCCAACATCAGATATCCAAAGCAATCTGGTCCCTACTTCAAACTTTGGCCACACATACAGTGTGCTCTACTGTGCAATGCAGGAATGCCATAAAGCAAGGGCATGGCACAGAAGAACAATAACGCTGCATGCAAACAAATGAACTGTCATGTACTTATGTTAGTCAATTATGAAAAGGGCTCGTGCAGCACATGCCGCAATCACAGTCCCACAATGCTCCTGGTTGTGGAGTGGCCAGGAGAGTCCTGCTACTTTGTGCTGAAAAGGTCATCCTGCCTCAGCCTCTGTGGGGGCCTGTGGCAGTCGCACAGAAATGTAAATGTCCCCATGTGATGTGACAATTAATTTGACTGCTGTTAACAAGGTAAGTACATCAGATGTGGGCGCATCTGTTCAGAGGGACCTTGCTTCTTCCTCTGCTTCCTCCCTTTTTGTCTTTCAGTTGAGATGGCGCTGTTGCTGTACCTCCCTTTTCAAAGCCAATTATTTTGTTCATCAGAATGTAACGATGTGAGCTATTTTTTTCCAGCTCCTTGTCACCGACTGAGTACAATTAATTTAATGCAGAGGCGAACGTTTTCCTCAAGACTCCTCTTTCTCTAAACTTAATTGGAAGCGTAAATGCTTTGCAAGATGGCGCTGTCATTGAAAGTTAAGCGTGCATCCGTGTGTGTGTGTGTGTGTGTGTGTGTGTTCATGTCTGTCTGGCCGGCTATTTGAATGTCTGTGTGCATCTAAACATTTGACCTGTCTCATAGTTGTGTTTACTTCTCTTGACAGGACATCAAAATGAGTATTACTTGGAGGAAAAGGAAAACACAGTGTGAGTGAATACAGAACGCCTGTAATTGGGTCTTATTTCACAGCCAGACAACACAGAGAAGAGCGACTTGGTTTGCATGAGAATTACAACAACTGTTGACTGTTATTTTGATGAGAACGACTTTGACTATTCAACTCTTTTATAGCAAACAACCAAATGCACTCCACAGGGGTATAGGTACAAAGAAATCTGGGCCTCTCAAAAGGAATATTAATCTGTGTTTGGGATATTTGTGGCATCCCTAGCATCCCGACATCTAAACTCAAGTAGTGAAGCAGTGACAATTCATTAAATGTGAAGATGAATAAATGGAGACATTTTTCAACCTGGGTCTTACTCTTGTAATAATAATTTTGCCCTTGCCACCTCTATTGTAAAAAGAGACAGATTTGAAAATTGTGACTCTGAGAGAGCAATGGAAAATCACAATGCATTCTGCTCATTAGGAGTACACCACCAATTTAGCATTGCAGTCCTGAAACATTGTCAGACAACACAATGAACTTTTTTTCTAAAGGAGTGAAGTTAATGCCGCAAACGTCTTTTCTATTCCACACATTCTTCTTCCTTGTCAAAACCGGTTTCCCACAATGCATCTCGTTGTGTTATGCTAGTAGCAGTTAATGTCACCACTAGGCTCAAGCAGAGAAGAGGAGGTCTGGTAAACACTTCTTTCTCCACAGATCCAGATTTTTTTTTACATTTTTCTCCAGCCTTAAGCGACATCACTTGGGGCAAGTTATCAGATTTGACGTAACTCCCTCTGGAGCAAACAAAGGCTTCTTCCAACATTTTTCACATATGCAGTCACACTCCCCGAAACCAGTAAACAGACATTAATATGCAAAATCGGACAAATAAAACAGATCAAAATGAAACACTTGCAAATGCTTTATTTTGAAGATGACATATGTTTTGACAATATGTTTTTATAAATATGTCCATTATTAAACCCCCTAATCCCTCTCACAGATATCAGCCCAATTATCCTAAAGTAAGAGTTCTTTGGGCAAAGTCATTTAAACATTAGGTATATTAAACGTATTAAAATGAAAACAGATAGAAGTGTGACCTTCTGAATGTCAGGTTCAATGGATCATTAAAATTATCTTGCACATTTGTGGTATAATACAAATCTAAAACTGAAACTATATCCCTAAAGATTTGTATTAATCAACATGATATAATATTAACACTGCCAAGTTTCACATAGTAGGCTTTACTCTATTTGCCTGACTTGAGGAAAATATTATGGATTAATGGAGTTAGGAGCTTATGTTCCGTATCTCCAAATGCTCATATAACTTTCTCAGTTTGTGACTTTGATGACACTGTCTTTTTGACTTCCATGCGTACATCTGAAAGATAGTTTATCTCATTTAAACCCTTTAGTAGTTCTAACATCTGCTTTATTGCTATTAGATCCCATTTCAACGTATAAATAAAAGCTATAAATGTACTGAAACATGCCGTACAGCTGCAGCACAACCACAGTATCTTGTTATAATAAGAAGATCCTCTTGTTATAATAAGCCGCTTTTTTCACGGGACTGTAAGCTCTGGATCTCACAAGCCTCATCTGAAGGTTAGACAGAGGAACAAAGATAGCGGAACATGCTGTCCCGTAAATAATAATGCAGCTCTCAAATTTCACTTCGCTTTTCTCTCTCTGATAGAGTAGACAAAGTCCTTTGTAGTATCTGCATACTAATGACAATCCCAATAAATAGTATACTGCTTAGCGAGAGCACACTCCCATTGTGTGTTAACTCTGAAAGGAGAAAAAGTTGACTGGTTCATTTAGCGGAGGAATTGGCATGCATTGCATTTTCTGTGACCGCTTCACAATAAAAGCCACCCTGTGTTTTAGCAGTAGGAAAGGTAGTAGGTAATGTTGGGTTTGGATAAATTGATGCAGCTCTGATACAGTGTAAAGGGAGTAAACAGTAACTGATGAGGCTGATATCAATGAGATGAATTAAAAACAGTAAAACGCTGGATTACATGTATGCATCGTTTCCTATGAATCCCTTTTGTATGTGAAGGTCATTTAAATCCTGTTCATAATGGCGGGCTCCGCCACTAACAATGACAACTACTATATAGACTCTATATAGTAGCTTTCATATCTCTATATATTATAGAGAGATAATATAAACGTATCGAATGGCTATTGCAGAAAATATGGAAACCATAAATGAATAGCATTGAAAACTTTGATTGGTCTGATTTCATGAAATGCTTGATTATAGCTTAAAGACAAATCAAAGAACTAGCCATTTGTCTCCTAATTAGTCTATATCCATGACGTTCCACTTTTTTTGCCGGATATCCTTCTCAGCCGGATGTCGGTTAATTTCTGCTTTCTTTGTGTTGGCATTCTAAACTCCGGTGGATTTCTGAGGACTATGGTTAACTGCTCCTCAGATATCTGCAGGGTAAATCCAGATAGCTAGCTAGACTATCGGTCCAATCTGAGTTTTCTGTTGCACGACTAAAACAACATTTGAACGTACACATGTTCCACCAAAACAAGTTCCTTCCTGAGGCTATTTTGCAGTGGCACCTTGGCTCCGTCTGGCACTTAGCGTCACACATGAGGATTGTGATTGGTTTAAAGAAATGCCAACAAACCAGAGCATGTTTTTCTCCCATCCCGGAATGCTGTGTGAACTAGTTAGACCCTCCTCCGCAACGCTGTGGAGGAAGGTCTGGCAATGTGAGACTATCTCCTAATTAACTCAATTAAGTCTTCTATCGCTTTAACCCTAAACTGTTAGAAACTTAGATGGTACCAGATGTTGATGGTTTTTAGTTTTTTTTAAAACCTCTCAGAGTCAAACATGAGGATTTTCTGCAGGGTGACTGCTGTTCATGTCAGTAAGCCTGCCTTAAGTCCCAACAGGCTGCTGTGGGTCAGTCAGCTTGGACAGAGTGCATCCATTGAAGGGGACAAAGGGAAGTATAAAATAAAGGTGTCAAATAAACACATGGGAGATCCATTCAATTGAGCCTGATATCTAAAATGGATGGTTGACCTTTTTCACGCATAGTGGTCACTACAGTGGACAGCTATTCAAACGCCATTTCCGTGCATATGCATGGGTTTTGATGGTTTAATTGCACATCAGCCACCACAGTGGACACTGGTCTGTCAGTCCATACACTGTCACCCACTGGCCAGGTGCTGTAAGTGCCACACAAATTTCACAGATCCAAGATGGCCGACAGGCTGACACATATGCTGAGCAGCCAACCCTTCTATGGTAGGAGACTCTTGCAAGTAAAAAAACTGTTTTAACATCAAGTAACACCTAAGGAGTAATACAGTTGTGAAATTTTCCAAGTATTAGCCTGCTTGGAGGAAATTATGATTAAACATCTGTCCACTAAATTGGACGTCATGCGTTGCCAGCTATGTTTCAACTACAGTTCATACTATTACAGTGACGTTTTTTTCTTGAAAATACTTAATCTGCAGTAACTTTTTTGGCAGAAAATCAATTCATTGATGTTATTGGAATGAAACTCGTAAATATGAAAAGATATAGAAAATGTTCAACAGGGGGCAGGGGTTGTGGCGTTATGAGCAAGGTTCAACGTTTTTGGATTGCATTGAACGGTATTAGAATATGTTATATGTGAAAACATTAGTTTACATACTTCTAAATTTCAATAACTCAAACGCATGCAGTGAAATGTGACGTGAAAAACTCGACTTGAAAATGCATGTTTGAAAAAAATGAAGTTCAACTGCTTTTGTTCATGCCTAAAGAACAATAAAAACACTCGGGGGAAAAAAATCCTGACTGAGGTTTTCATAATTCATGCATGAAAGGGTTGATTTATCTAATTTACCCAGCCCACACAAGCACATTTCCAACCTTTAACCACGTAAGATGGTGAAAAAAAATCCTTCCCTGCAATGATTTTTACAAAACCTGTATATTCATTGCTGATATTAGCAAACACAGACGATGCAAAAAAGGCTTTGAAGTACATTGTCATTTTGAATTATTTGATATAATCCTTCCACCTCAAGCCTACCTTTAGATTTGTAAATGTAACCCATTTATTGTAATGAGCATAAAATCCACTTACAGTTGTGTGCACACTCCATTTATTTTTGATTAAAACATCCTGCACGATTTCTGCAGAATCCTTGACAAAATGATAATTAAAGAATACAAATCCTCTCATTGCTTTCATAAAGGAATTCAGAAATTCATTCAGTCAATAGTTTTTTTTTGTATTACCACCAGATCCTGTGAACTACTACACTGAAGTGTGGCCTTCAATCCTATAACTACATGACAAAATATCACAAAAAAAGGATATTGTGTTATATTTTTTACTTTAAATTACTATTTTCCTTAACAGAGGGATATCATGCATTAGTATCACCAGAAGTAGATGTATAACAGAATCACGATGACAATCATTATTTTGTAAGGTTTTGCTTTCTTTTCTACATTGCTGTAGCTGCATGTTGCACTTGATTTCAGCCGATAAATAATGTACTAGGAAATATTGATTAATGCACCTCGAGAGGAAACTCGTTGGATGTGTGGAAAGAACCAAAGGCCTACATGTTTTGAGCTCTGCCTCTGATTGGCTCTTTATGGCCAAAGGCAATAAGTGGTACTTGCACATTAATATACTAATAGGGATAGTCATTCTAGGCAATGAATTATGATTCTGTTTAGCTTTGTACCTTATTTAATTTTTAAAACTACCAATGGAAATCACACCGAGATTCAGCTTAGTACAGAAATGGAAAAATGTGTTTTTCGTTGTGTGTTTGGCCTTGCAGGGGCTGCTGATGTATAAAAAGAGCCCCACCATGTCAAAAGGTTGATATGATTGATATTTCTTATTTCAGATGTTCATAAAGGGCATTCCTTTAACCTTGCGGGTCTCTTTCTAATGCACCGGCATGGCTGATAAAAAGCTCAGAGTGTGTATTGCAGTGAACCAGACAGCATCTCCCATGTTTATGGTCACAGTTATATAAATTATGTTGGGTAAGACTTACATTCTTTATTTACCTGCATATCTTCCACAACATCCATTAAAAGTCATGCAGCATTTAAGTGGGCGAAAGGTTGATTTTATACCAAATGATTTGTCAATAACAATGTCATGCATTAGTCATAGTTTATTATCGAGTGTGGTATTGGATTAAAAGGAATTATGCTGGCTGTGGTTTAATTACATTTTACTCACCCCTGCTCTGCCCATGTGTTGGCGCCAATCTCTATCTATTTACTATCCAAGTCTTAAGTTAGACCTCTGCAGCTTTCTGAATCACCTCACTGACAGTGAGGTCTTGGACACCCCCAGGCACTGATAATTAAAGCCTGACATGTCCTGCACGGCAACACGCTGACCGTCAAGCTTCGTTTATAGGCACAGATGCCAATGTGCTATGACACTGTTGACATGTAACGCTAAATGATATGGGAAAGACAGTGCTGTACAGTATGTTTACCAAAGCCACTTAAAAAGCTCTGTTGGCAAAATGAAAGAAGATTTGGTGATAAGGTGCTATATTTTGCTTCAAGGAAAGTTTGATCGCTGTTCTTGGACACTCAATGTATTCTTTTGAGAGTGTAAAAAATGTTACCTTGTGCCTCCCAAATGCTTGGATGTGATCTAAAATGTAAATTAAATGTGGCCGGGTTAGCTCAGTTGGTAGAGCAGGCGCACATATATGGAGGTGTATACCTCGACGCAGAAGGTCCAGGGTTTGAGTTTGAGATGACGATTTCCTGCATGTCATCCCCCTCTCTCTCCCCTTTCATATATATCTGTTATTTCCATTAAAGGCTGAAATGCCCCAAACACACAATCTTTAAATAAAAAAATAAAAAGTAAATTAAATTAGACAGTGCTTAAGGTGGAAACAGTGCACCAACCACGGTTATGATGAATGAATGCTGACAGCGCTGAATTGTCTCCAGCGCTGTGTGTTACATGGGTTTGTACTGAATTCTGTCTGACAACTGCAGTCAGACGCTAATGCATCAATAACACATTATTACTTTCCTGTCTGGCACAATCAGCCATAACCTACATTTTTGAGGTATATTTATTTAAGAAATGAGAGAGACAGAGAGAGAGAGAGAGAGAGAGAGAGACAGAGAGGGTTTTACAGGAAGTCATGTAGGTGCTATGAATCCAAAATGCCACTAAAACCTACCACAAGAGTCACCTCTTTGGGCCATAAATATATTCATGAAGTGTCTCTCTATGTTAATGCCTGAAGAGGGTGCAGGCACAGTGAGTGTAGGGTGAAAGCCACCCGGTTTCAGCACCATGGACAGAGCTGGACAATGTTAAGAATGTGATATTGTTATTTTGTTCTAAATAATGCTACACATTCTTTTAGTTCCAGCACCATGGATGGGGCTAATACTGTTTTTTTGCTCCTACATGTGCTAAATGATCTTAATTTCAGCACCATAGTGATTTTAAACTAGTTTGATACTGGTGGTCATTTGTCCTAAATTTACAACACACCCTCCATTTACAGAATACAGAATATGATTGTTTGTTCTAAGGCTTGCAACAACCCTTACATTTAAGTGCCATGGACAGGGCTGGGTGAAATTAACAGTATGTCATGTCTAAAATTGTTCACCATTAACAATATTGTTCACTTCACAGAATGCTCACTGATTTGCAATGTTGCCTGAATGTCTAAAAAAAATGAATATTTTATAATGCAACTTGATTTATTGTACAATCAATCGCTATTAAAGTCCACTTCATAGTGTGTTCACCATTTTGTAGTAGTGAGAATTATCAAACCCAATATAGCCGATATAGTGGAGAAGGAATGGTCTTTAATGTTCTGCACTTCTTTAGTATCAACACCATGGGCAGGACACCATGATATTACAGTAAAGCTGTATGCTGTTATTCCATGCTATATACTTTTTTGTATGTATGTAGCCTACTGTGCTATTTGTCATAGTTTGCTGTTTTTGTAGTTTGAATACAACAAAATCAACATACTTAACCGTTTTATACAAACAGGAAATAATACAATGCTGACAAAGCATGTCAATCAAACTGCGACATCAGAATGTCACTGCCAATTAAACTTAGCTAATAAACAGCAAATAGATGTCATGTATTACGTTATTTTGTTGTTTTCTGAGCTGCTCACAAGACGGTTTTACCACCATGTGCAATTTTGCAACATTTTTATCAGCTGTGAGCATCTCCTTTATGATCTTCATGCAATGCATTATGGGAAGATAATGTCCATCAGCAGCCCATTTGAAAAATCAAACATTTATAGCATGCATGCTGACTTTTTGAGTCTCCTTAATTTAAAGTACTACAAGCCTTAAACCTGATTTAGAATTAGTAAGCAACATGTAATCGACACACAGCTATTGATGCTAGTTTGTTCTATATTGAACCACACTCTCTAAGTTTCAGCACCATTGACAGTGCTGGATGATATTACTAATATGGTGTTACTAATATTACTGATATGATGACGTTTTAATGTTTACTTATCCTCAATGTACTACTGTACATTCTCAGTACAGTTTCAGCACCATGGACAGGGCTGGACTGATACCGTCGCTACAGTCCCATGGACAGTGCTAGTGCAGAGCATGCTATAGCATGCTCGTATAGATATGATACTGTTTGTTTGTCCTGGATGTGCTACATATGTTGACCAAACACAACGCCTGTCCCTTCATTCCTCATAAGAGAGCAGAAACAGGCAGTGCATTACCAATGCGTGCTTCTACTGAATGGACCGGATCGCGGACGTGGCGCTGACACCGAGTGAGCTCTGCATCTTTAAAACAGGAAGAAGAAAAAAAGAAGCCAAAGAAAAACACACAACCAGCTCAGTCATAACTGTGGGATGATAAGGACTACCTCTTTTTTACTTTTGGAGAGAGCCAAGCCGTTAGGAGAGCATTCAGCATCAGCTGTTCAACACTGGTCTCTCATTGCTGGACGTCGGGGCTGAATCAGTCACATGACAGAACTGGAGGCAGAGATCTAGAGAAAAGGCACAGCATTTCGGCTTGCACCGCCATACTGTATTTTGAGCCATATCACATTTTTATTGCAACATTTTACTCCCGCTCGGTGAGTACATTTCCAATGGCTTTTTTGTAAGCATTTTTTGTCTTTTTAATTGCCCCCCTTTTTTTTAATTTTTCTCTCTTTTGCTGGTGTTTGAATTGAGCATTGACATGGTGGTTTTGAGCGTTTTTCACATCCAGGCTTCAAGTTTTTAGCATGCAGTTATTCTGATCCAGAGTGCCAAGAGGGTAATCGGTGCGTTATCGGTCTTGAGAAAGCCTTTACTTGCTTGCAGTTTTGTTTCGAGGGTCGAAACCAAGCAGCTTTTGTCAGTATTGAGATTTTTCAAACAATTTGTTGGTGGTTTTGAAACATTTTTATTTTTTTGTTTCTGTCGACTTTTGCTGTTGCTATGCTTTGGTTTGCATTTTGCAGTGTTGTTTGTTGCCTTCGAGTTTTGTGATTTTGGTGTGTCGGTGAATGTCACCGATCAACCCCTTTGCTTTTACTTTTCTTTATAAAAAAAAGGAGTCATTTTTAAAGCCCAATGACGTTTTAACGTGGTACTTTTCTTGCAGCTGAGCTCTCAGGTTTGTTTTTTGGTTTTTCGATTTCATTATACTTTTGCTGGTGGCAGTGTCAAGTATTTTTTGGATGTTATCGTTTTTCGACTAGATGATGCTGGTTGGACGAGGGGAGTTTTGATTCTTGGGGGAGTTCAATGCGTTTTTGTTTTCGGTATCAACGAGGATGAACAGACATTTCCCCTTTTGCAGGTATATAATATGAGTGCATAAGTGACACGTTTCTGTATTTACAATAAAGAATAAGGTGACAGAAATATGCACCTGTGGCTGACGTGTTCTTTTGTAAGGGTGGCCAAATTGCTCATTAGAGAAGGCATTATTTATCAATGTTATCTGAAGGTTACCTGATCTGATCGATCTGTCCGTAAAAAAAAAAAAAAAAAAAAAAAGTGACGCGATCAACAATTCAACAACAAGGATTGAAAATCACACGCAGGTCGTTTTCATCACAATGTGTTCTTTGTTTTGAGTTCAACAATCTTCAAGCCGTCGCAGCTGAGGAGTAAATGTAAGTAGCTACATGCAGGTCCCTCGGAAGGATGCACTGTAACGACTGTAATGATCTCCCACAGATAAAGTCAAAACTCCATCCATATGTCGACTTGACAGGGGCAGAAATAACAATTTCCTTTGCTGCAGCAGGCCATAAACTGCAGTAAGCTATGCTACCAAGTTGGAAAAATAATTAGGATAACCACAATTTGCACTACAGTATGTTAAGTGTAACGCTTCACTTATGTGCCCTACTTATTGCTGGACAAACTCAAATCTGCTTTTGTAGGCCTAGATTCATAAAAACTCTTGGATTTGTCAAATCTGATTTTGCAAAAAATGAATAAAGCCACTGACACAACTAGAAGAGGACTTAAGAGTAAATTAATCCTAAAAGAGGCAGGTTTAACTTGTCATGTAGTCTTAGAAAAGGGCATGGGTTGCATTATTTTTCTGTGTTTTGTAGGCCACAATACTGCTGTGTGTATTTTCTGGGAGTAGATGTGAGCTACTGCAACATCGCTGTGGGTCCATGAACCTTCTCCAAGTTTAGTCATCGAGGCCAACGGGTCAAAAAGTACTGCTCCACAAACCTTATCGGATTTTTTTCTGGATTATTCTAGGACTAATCTAAATCGCTGTTACCTTAAATGCTGTCTATCGTATTGGCTTTTCTATTGTAAGAAAGGATTTCAGCTTGTGAATGAAAGCTCATGGATTTGCTTTATTTTGATCCATAGGTATTCACTTTAACAGAACAGAGGTTTAGTCAGTGCAATATTGCAGGCCAATAAAATATATGAGAGTGGACCATTAAGTCTGGGTATAGACCATTGAGTCCCAGTGTCATTAAGCAAGCTGACGTGGTAGATCAGAATCAGTGCAGCTTAATGTGGTGAAAGGATAAATATTGAGTGCAGAAACTATAGTTAAACTTTTAATAAAGCAAAGTGATTAGAGGCAATTAAGATAATATGTTTTTATCATGTATTGAAAAGCTGTTACCATGTATTGATTTCCCTGTCTCCAGTCAAAACTAGTCAGCTGATAAAAGAGATGAAGAGCTCCAGGGAGGCTTTTAATGGTTTTTAAGTTGTGAGACAATTTAGAAACAGTATGTATACTTCTCGTATAGTCATTGCATTCAGTGTTGTATTGTATCACAGAGCTGTCATCCATCAGGTTCGAGATGGGAATTTATCATCGTTAACTATTGAGAGGTGAGGTGTAACAACCCAATGGTTCGATTCTGCTGCAGTGATTCAAACCGTTATCATTGTTTTGTCCACGATTAGATTTGATTACATCTGCAAAACAAAGCCCTACACATTTTAAAAAGCTAAATGTATACAGTTGTCAATAATTAAACACATTTAAGCCTTCCACTGAGTCACTAGTTGAAAGAATGACTTTCATTTTCAAAGCCTTTATTTTTAGCCTCAAACCACAGCATCTTATTGTGTCTATATTTTCAACAACTTCAAAGCAACACACTTTCCTCTTGTTCATCTCAGCAGAAAAAAATCATCTGCTCAATTCAATCAAACCAAACCTTATACAATACATGTTTTTAGCTTTGTAAATAGTAACGGTCTCTATAAATAGATTCAAACATGTCAAATCTTGCCTTTCAAAGCTCGAATCGTTGCATCACGACACATTGACATTTCTTCACGCCCCTAGTTGAGAGGTGTTTCTGCCACTCTGCCACAGTATGAGCTCCTGGACATCTCTCCTGCTAAGCATTATGATAGCTTCTATTACGTCCTGCGGTGTTGTGTCTCCCCTTCAGGCAGGTTTCCTGTTATCTAGGCCAAGCCAGACCTGCACAGGAGACTTACAGAGAAGTATGATAGCTCATAAATGGATATTCCTCTGCTACCATGAATAAAACATTGCGCAAGAGCAAATTGTATACACTAAGCATGTACTTAACTATCAGAGTGTATCTGCGTCTGCATGTCTGTTTGGTCTGAATGTGAGTGAAACAACAGTTTAGCTTTCAGCATGACAGGGTTGGACAAATGGAAAACATAACTGATATGCTGTGTATTGCATCTTTCATACACATGGTGTGTGTAATTATTATGAGATGCTGGATTCAATGAACACTCTAACCCATATAGATAATTGTTAGAAGCCTAGATGCATCTTCTGTTATATTTTAAACAGGCTTCGCCTCAGCCCGGCGTGTTTAGTGTCTGTTTTAGTACACATGCACATGCATACTTTACAATCTAAATGTCAACTGTTCAGTCCAAAGAAAATGATGAAACGAGCCTAACTTTAAGATGTCTGTTTTTACAGATAAGATGTTTGTTTGTTTGTTTATTTAGGATCCTCATTAGCTCCTGCATTGCAGTTGCAAACTAAGACTGGCATGTTTCACTCTCTCAATGAGGCTTTTTCTTCCTGCTCCCCCCTTTAACAGATAAACAGCTTACCTTTGGCATGACTCATTCTACTGAAACGAGTGTTAAGTACTTTACTGTCCTTTTCTGAGCTGTTAATTTGATAAGTGAGGGGATCTTACACATCATATTGTGGGCAATTAAACCCATATCTGAAGAATAGGGTCAGGCTGAATGACTTTCCAGTGTCTATTATGGGAACCATTTGAGTTATAGTGTGTCACTTTAATGAGCCTTCTGCACAGACATGCTGAGACCTGATTGTACTATTCAGAATTTCAGATCAAAGTTTTGTGTTCATTACATTTCATTAACATTCGGCCTTGAGTGCATCATTCTTTGTAAAGCGGTGATTCTTTTTATTCAACGTTTGATTAAAATGTAGAAAACAAGAGTGAGAATTAGTGTGTGTGCGCATGCGTTTGTGTAAGAGGAGTAACTCACTAAATGCAGTTTAAAAAGGAGGCAATTAAGCCTCAATCACTTCCATTTCTTCTTATCTGGAGCTCACAGAGGAATTACTTCTTCTATTTTTAGAAGGAATTAGGGTTCATTGATAAGGAGTAAAACCTAAACCCACAAAGATAAAAGAAAGATGGATGTTAGATGTTCCAAATGGTACAGTGAGGAAGCAGAGTTGGTGCTGTTTCACTACTTTGTGTGCAGATATCGATCTAGCCAACCCTGATAGCTTCCAGGCTACATCTGTTTCAGGTCGTTACCATATTCAATACAACTTTCTAATCATGCTGTTCATCCAATTACGTTCATACATGCAGCTTCACATGGGATCTAAACATCCATAACTAGTTTTCAGATTGCATATACTGTAGATTCTGATTTGTTGTTGCCCCCTACATATGTATATACATATGTGTATTGTTTTACTTTACTTGGAAAGTAAAACCTCGCAATAAACCATCCTTCTAGAAAACGGTGAGTCTCCCTGCTTGCACATAAGTTTGTTTCAACACACTTAACTTTTTTCATTTTTTCAAATCCGTCAGTGGAGCGGCATCATAATTACAGATTAACCCTCAGGCAGGAAGATGACTGTACTAAAGATGACTCGCCTGTTTTCTTTCTTTTTCTGAAAATAATAGAAAGTCTCAGCTCAGGTATATACAGAATTATGGAAATGTGGATGAAATGTTTTGGCAGATCCCAACAATATGGCTCCATAAAACCATATAAATAAAATATGTACACAAACTCACCTATACTGTATAAAGATAAAAAAAATCATCAGACCAGGAACAGGAGAACGAAATAGAGGCAAATCAACTTTCAGAAGCAGATTTAATACTACGATTGTTTTTGGGTTGTGTGTGCGCTTTATTTTAAACCCGGTGATAAGAAAACATCATCATAGTTTCCTGATACCTGGTAGCATCAGATTATATTCATGAAATGCTTTTAAGGTCTCCAGGAAATAGCGAGAGCTTGCAATATCTTCTTCAGTACTCCTAAAATAACTTTACTTTACTAACCTTACAGAATGAAACATTAAAAAAGCACCAAACATAAAACATAGGAGTGCAAACAATAGTAAAAGAGCCCCATCACACAAATGCTACTATAAAATGCTAAAAGCAGCATAAAAAAAGATAATTAATACAATAGATACAATGTGTACACAATGTGTAGAGTTTAAAATTGTGATTGCACTTGGAACAAAATACTCAAAACCATTCTTGATTGCCACCTATGAGGTATACTTAGCCTAATTAATTTAACATTAAGATGCAAAAGCGAGGAGCACTTGCAATTTAGAAATGACCCGGGCATGAATATAAATGAATATAATGAGTGTAGAAACATGCATGGGGGACATTTAATTGGGGAGATCATTTTTGTTTGCTACTAGATAAGCAGTCGAGCATTCCTCATGGCAATTAGGGCAGAAGAGTCTTAGCGTGACTCATGTATCGGTAAGATTAGGACCCCGTGGCTTCAGTGCGGAGACAAAAGTCAAGACAAACAGACATGACGAGGAGATCCATACTTCTCAGGCACACATCTGTAAGTGGCTGTGTGGTGTTCGCTGAGTCTGGGAGAAAAAAAGTAAACAAACAAACCGGAAATAAAAAGAGGCAGAGGAGTGAGGCCTTCCAGAGCAGGTGGCGGAGCCCTCCAGATGCTGCAGAGAAGCAGCGAAGCAGATAATGTCCTGCCTAGATTACCTCAGGGACCCCGATTACAGTGGAGCGTCCTCATCTGGGTCAGCTCCAGGCTGGTTCTGCAGGGATCAGCTGTTCTCTCTGTTGTTCTGCTGGCCTCAGCTGTCTCTCACCTGCTTGTGACCAGTTGTGGAGGCGTTGACACACTGAAACTCAGTTTCAACAGACATGATATACAGTGCTGTACCTCATGTGTAGTGACAGCCATATTTGCACAGTTATTGACAGTTTGGATATTGTTTTGACTACATCTGCATGAAGACACTTTGCATGGAAGGATTATTGAGCAGGCCTGCTGGTCCCCCTGACCCACTGGGCCAGAGCCTCTGTTTGAAGTGACTGTTAGCATTGGGGCGCCTGAATAGCTCACCGGGTAGAGCGTGCGCCCCATGTACAAAGGCTCAGTACTTGTCGCAGCAGCTGCAGATTTGACTCCGATCTGCAGCCCTTTGCTGCATGTCATTCCCCTTCTCTCTCTCCCCTTTCACATCTTCAGCTGTTCTATACAATAAAGGCCTAAAATGCCCCAAAACATAATCTAAAAAAAAATAAAAAAAATTCTTGTTAGAATGTAAATCCAAAGAGACACAAACTGACTACAAAGAGTAGCTAAACCACCGCAAAGACACTCGAAACGACTACAAAGAGACACAAGATGACTGCAAACTGACCACAAAGCCACACAAAATAATCACAAAGCACCACAAAATATCTAAATCACAAATGAAGGAAAACAAAACAACCACAAATAGATGCAAAATAAAGTCAAGACAACTGCAAAAAGACACAAACTGATTACAAAGAATCAAAACAACTGCAAACAGACCACAGAGATGCAAATCAACTATGAGACAAGAGACAACTGCAAAAAGACACAAACTTACTACAGAGACGCAAAACAACCACAAAGACATGAACAATTACCACAAAGTGCCTACAAAATAACCGCATAAAGACACAAAACCATAAAGCCACAAGGTTTGTAATGTATTCATCTTTTTTCAGTCTGGCTGCGTCATTTGTAGTTTTGCGTCTCTTTCAATCTGGGTGTCTTGCCCCCTATGTAGGAGGGGTGTGGAGGCTTTTTACATGTCTGTACCCAGAGGCCCATTGTCATTATCCGTCTATGTTCATAAGGTAGTTTGAAACAGGAGTCAGAGGTTTAAAAAAAAGCAGTTTATATCCATACATTTGCACACAATGTTTAGCAGACTGGGCAGTCTGTGGGAAGTGTTGGGAAAAGTCAAATATTTATTGTTGATTCTCTTTGTCTGGACACTGTGCTTGCTTGTTACTACTGCTGTTAATTAGATAGTGGGAAGTTTCAATTTGTGTTCTTCTGTCGGTAGGACTGAAACTGACACCAAACCTTAAAGCTACATTGTGTAAGAATTTCTCCCATCTAGCGGTGAAATTGTATATGAAAACCAACTGAATATTACTTTCTAGCCCCTCCCATTCCGATCGCGTTTCAAGTCCTACGGTGGCCGAACCCGAAATTAGCTCCTAGTATCTCCATCGTTTACACGCAGCTGTTCTAGCCACTCCAATATTAACTTTGGTCTTGTTGTTTTGCCTGTCGCGTTGTCGTTTTAATTCTCTTTTTCGCTTCCCTAGCGAGTAATCTCCGCCTTGCATTCGTCACGGTGCCACTGAGTGTAAAAGGGCGAAAGGCGGAGGTATGTCCCTCTTTGGCTAATGTATTTTAAAGATGGAGGCGCAACATGCCGGCCGTCATTCGAGCGACTCGCTCCTATGTATTCTGAATGATTCTAAATGGCAGATTCTACACCTACAAGAATACTTTGATTAGTTGGTGGAAGTAATTACACATGAATGAGCACATATTTGTGAAAGAACAAAGGTTTTTTTGCTAAGAATCAACTCAAAAAAATCACACAATGTAGGTTTAACTTACAGATTTCAAACTGAGAGTGAGATGGTTCTCTTTAATGCTGCAGACGATTATAGATCAGGTGTCTTTCCACTAAACTAAAAGGAAATTACTGTGGCTTCGGAAAGTATTCAGACCCCTATTCCCTTTTGCACACTGTATTTTGTTATATACTTAATTCAAAATGCATTATACTTTTACACTTCTACACACAGTAATCCATAATGACAAATACGCATTTTGAAATGTTTTTTTTATTTTTAATGAGTGCATATTTCTTAAAAATATGAAAAAAATACTTCTATCATTTACATAAGTGTGCAAACTCTTTGCTGCAGCCCTCCCAAGTGAGCTCAGGTGCATCCCATTTGTATTAACTTCATCAGCGTAAAATAGTAGATATAAATAGCCTGTTAATACAGATATACAATTGCTGATAGATGCAATACTGCAGTATTACATCTACATCATACAGAAGATTGTGCAAAAAGAGCTGCAAATTCACATAAAGAAAACACTCTACTTTGTGTTTAAAGGACGTTCTATATGTAGAAATATCCAGAGTAGATATTTCAAGCCGATGTAGCCAGAAACGAATAAAGAAATAAGATATTTCAACACAGAGGCCTTTTGACTCACATACTCACAAGGATCATGACCTCAATTTTCAGTGTCTGCCACTAAGAAAGCACAGGTGCACTCAAGGAGAGACGGCTAGCTAGCGTGCTAGCTATTGAGTTTGTGTACCCCTCAGGGCAAAAACATGTCCACCGAGCAAACCTTTTATGTTTCTCTCAACAAACGGTTCACTCAGGGGTAGCGGGAGACTGTGGGTGATGATGAAAAATGTATTCAGCTCCACATTCAAACTTTGATACACCCTGACAGGGAATCCTTAGCTGACTAGCATATGGACAGAGTTAGGGCTTTTCATTCAGAGAGGTTCACATAGTCATTTAAATGTTGTTTGCCTTTGTTGAGATGCTTTGTTCTGTTTGTGCTTTGGACATTTTTTTGATCATGCACAACAAAACACGCAATAATGAAATCCCCCTTTCAATACCATGTGACACTCAGCCAGCCATGCCAAAACACTTATTTGTGAACTTCGTGTCAACATAAAACACAATGCTTTCAAGCCGGAGAGTTCACTTCACGGCGAAAACAAAATACTTTCACATACTTTCTCTGAAAGGAGCGTCATCTGGTGATGCCTGTAGCCGGGTCGCAGTTACCTATTGGCGGCTAAACAACAGCCGCTGGTAGCTGGCGTCCCAGAGCTCTGTAGCGGCTAAATACAACCAGCAACTGAAGCTCAGATTTTATCGTTCTATGGCACTTTAAACTGTTCACGTTATAGAGCTTTACTTAGTTTAAAATACCTCTATTTAGGTATGTAATGTTCCATTGGTGAAGTAGCATTGATCACTTTGAGGGGGGGGGGATACATTTTGTCCCTAACGGTGATAACAATTGTTCAGCAGAGGCATGGATATGTAGACCAGAAAGGGGGAAATCCCACACGTCCCCCCCAAATTGCACCCTGACTATGGGACACAAACCAAACCCAACCCTTACTTGGGTTATCCCAACTGTGTGTTTTGTGTGTGTGCACACATCCCTGCAATTATGCATCCTGAACAGGATTTCATGTTCGCTGGATTGAGATTAAGAATGGCAAATGTCTCTCTGATTACACTCTACAGGTCCTCTAAGATAAATCTGACTTGGGAAAAAAAAACATCTGTCACGCTAAAATGTAGCCCTATACTCACCAGTGTGTTTATGTGTAAAAATAGAACTCCCATCATTTAATTCCCCACTTAGCCTCAAAAAGCAATCTTCTCCTGAAACATTAAGAGCTTGTTGACATCTTGCAGTGAGCCACAGTCAATCAGGTGGAGTGTGTAAATAAGGCTTCATTCTTCATATTGATTTTTCCTCCAGGTTTTGACATCAGAGGAAATCATGAAGCTCATTGCCGTGTGTTTCTCGCAGATATTGGTGGCTATTACAGCCTTTACTTCTGTTTCCATCCACATTCTCTATTAAACATTGTGAGCCTGCGCTCGCTGTGCAGATACATGGTTTGGATTTTTGCCTTTATTGGGGAAATTTCTAAGATTCTTCCATTTATTACATATCACCTGTATCACTCAGGCAGCCTGGTCTGCCACTATTAGAGAATATCGATTTTACTGACATGTGAATTCCCCTGCCTGTTAGTAATCTTGTTTTAATGGTAATATGTTTTTCCGTATTATGTTTATTACTCATTTTAGTGCCCACTTGGCAACTAGGCTACATTGCAGCTTCCAGACATGTGAATAAACAGAGAGTAGCACATATATGTCATACATCCCCAGCAGCGCAGGACAAACCCAATAGTGGGACCTGGGTGCCCCATTCAGCCCCATGTGTTCCCCAAATTATTTTGGCTAAAATTACTAATAATTAATAATTAATAATATATGTGTATGAACAGCACATTATGAACTAAAACTAAAGTCCTCTCTACAGGACAGGACCTCAAGATGTAAGGCTTTTGGGGACATTGTTTCGTTCTAATTTCATTTTGCCAAGTAGGTTTTGGGGAAAACGTAATTAATAATAAGGGCTAAGCGTTAGTACATGGGGCGCACTCTCAACCGGGTGAGCTACCAAGGCGCCCGCAAACTTTTTTTGAGTGACGGAAAAGTAGTGATGGCGAGATGAAGCCTCATGAAGCATTGACGCTTTCCAGGAAAGTGGTTCACAAAAGGGTTCATTTCTCGAGGCTTCATTTGCTCACTATACCACAAACAGGCTGCTTGTTTTACACTCTCTGACCTACAGGTGACCATACAGATGATCTATGTGATCTGTGTTACGCTGTATCAGAGACAGTTTTTGACTGAACTTTGCACCAGTAAAAACTTAGCAATAACGCTGAAGAAAAAATCTATTTCCCCATAACTGTAACTATAACTGTATAATAAACGGATTTCCTTGAGAGGAATGTGGCTATCAAACGTGTGTAAATCAATCCTTTGGGTCACAATATTATAGCAGGAGGGGCAATTTTAGTAGGCTATTCTAAAACTGGTACGTGGCATTGGTTTAACTGGGCTGAGGGCCGTGAATGTGCGTGTGTAGATCATAGATGTATAATAAAACAGTGTAGATTTGAACCACTTCATAAACCAGTCACGTGGTATGGATGGGCAGCGGGGCTTCAGATGTCATCAATGAAGTAATTTGTCTAAAACGATACAAGCCTCGATACGCGCTTCACGGAAAACCTCCAACCTCTCAACACACGCTTCAAAGCCACGGCACAGAACATAACATCACTACGGAAAAGCACATATCTGTACTGTACTGTTTTAGGGAGGTGGCCGAGGTGGATGGTGGGCAAACAAAGGGCATCTTGTCAGTGAACGTTTCACTGATGTGTTTAGTATCAACATTTTTAGCAACTTGCCATATGCTTTATAAACAAGATTTCCTCATTATGTTAATAGCAATGATTCTTACAATTCTTTGAAACCATATCAGACAAGCATGATTAAATATCTAGCTATAGAGCCATTAGCTGGTTTACTTAGCTTAGCACAAAGACTGGAAGCAGCTAGCCTGGCTGTCTCTGTCCCAAACAGAGACAGGCTAGCTGCTTCCATGTCATTTATGTTCATGGGGGTTATGTACATGTCATGTGACTCTATGCCAAACTAGAGTTGTATCAAACTTCTCATCTAACTCTTGTCAAGAGCTCTTCTTTTAAGAGCATATTGCTCAGACTGGAAGAGGAAAGGCTTACTGCACTCACTCCTAATTCAACGTAAAACTTATGAGTAATGTGAGTTCATTTTAGTTCAACATTTCTCCAAAGAGATCCTGCAAAACAAGGGAGCAGTACTGTGCCACCTCTGTTTTTAAGTGTACTTCGTCCCAAGTCTTTGACACGACAACAGTCCCAACTTGTGACCAGATAACTCGAAAAGAAGAAAGATTTGTTGTTTATATTAATTCATTTTTCAGAGCCACAGGCAACCAACAGCAAGGAAAATCCATTTCTGTCATTTAGTAACAAGTCAGTGGATGACAGTGAATATATTTGTCAGGGGAAAATGTTTAGTCATTGCGAGCCACAGGAGCTCGACAAATCTGTTATGCAGACGGAGCCGCAGTTTGTGTATGCGCTGCGAGCATTCGTATGAGGTGACTGAACTACGACATCTGCTTAGGTCTCTTCTTATTTTACTAAAGGTACTGTAAAAGCACCTGTCAGTGGCATCATCAGGGAGTACAAACAAAATTAAGTAATCAAGCAGACACATTACATATGTAAATGCCATTAATTGCAGACATGGGTTTGAAATATTCATTTAAATTAGTCACATCATTTAGGCAGGGATCTCTTCCCAGCGAGTGTAATCATTGAAGTAATTAGGTCAGTCAATGCAAGTTGAAACAATTTGAAAAGCAATTTCAGTATCCAATTAATTCTTGACTTAGAGAACGAAAGTGATATAGGATGCAAATGTGTGAAGCAACAGTAAGAAAATCAACACAGGAGCAGACTGACAGAAGCATATGGAAAGACGTAGAGAAACCACATCACCTTAAAACCTGAACTTCAGCAGTTATTATTTTTCAAGATCTATTGGGTCAGGTTGTGTGCTTGTGCCAAGCTGACAGTCTGTATTGGAAGTATCTCAGTGATACTATTCAGTGCTGTACTGTCAGATGAAAGCCCAACACTCTTTCACATTTCTGATACAAAACAAACCACTTACGAGAATTCATAACCACATAGAGAGTGCATGCCACATTCAGAAACACACAAAACAAATACTTTCATGATACTGGGGCACAGTTTGAAATTATGATAACAGTTTTGGCTAAATCGAAAGCGAGACAAAAATGACAATATATATATATAACATTGGCAAACATATAGTTCAGTCAGACAACTCACGTTTGAAATGTTTATTATAACAGCAGAACATTGTGTTTGGCGGCCAGACTCTGACCTCATCACTCCCCGCAGTATGGGTTTACATGAGATATTGGGGAGTGATGATAAAGTAGCTTCCCCCTGGCCAGAGCCTGCAGGTGGATGCTGGGGTGGTGGTGGGGCTAACAGCGGGAAGCGATACAGGTGCAGGGCAGCAGCAGCATGGACAAGGCAGAGATAGGGAAATTGTGCAGCTTAAATAGTTTGAGGGGGTGATTTACACAAACATGACACCACTGCTTCTCAGAGTTACATTGCAGGGGAATTGAAACGTTCAGACTTCAGGATCCTCCCATCGAAGATAAATGTCCATAAATAAGGTTAGAAATCATAGAATATATATGCTCCATATAACTTCAGATCTTGGCTCATAATCATTAGATCAAGACTTTTTACTTTAGTATCCACAGTAATCCAGGATTTTTTTTAGTCTGTGTGGATAGGAGCTGTTAATACTCAAAGCAATATGGCTTTTATAAAGCAGATTTGCCAAACAAATAGGCTTTAGGCTTAAAACAAGGAAACATGCACAGTTTTATATTCAATATATATTACTAATTACTAATATTCAGACAGTTAGTAAGGGTCATCCTCAATGACTTTTCTTCAGTTTTCAGCAGCTTTTTCTTTTTCATGCCTTTATTGGACAGCTCCAGTCGATGTGACAGGTAACCAGGGAGAGAGAGACACTGTGGCAATATTGCTACATTCATTTTTCATGCAATAAAGGTCCAGGTCTGACTCAAACCAGGGATGATGCAGTTCATGGTCGGTGCCTCAAGCCCCAAGCTATGGGGAGACACTTAAAACCAAGGATTGGCAGGATCTTTATTAGATCCTGCAGACCAACTTTACAATAATCTGGGACTTCTATTATATAGAAAATCTCCAGTTTTTAGAGAAAAATAATGCAATATGACAAAAATGCAATTCTGACCTCCTGTTCTGTTTTCACTTTCAACTCTTATACAGCTTTTCTTAGATTCAATTTAGATGCACTTTCTAGAATTCTAATACAAATCATGTTTTCTTATTTGATTAATTTAGGTACATGGTTAAACTATATACAATAAAATTATAATATATTTATTTTGCAGATAAACGTATACATACGGGGAGTGTAAATGGCAGTATAAAACAATTCAACACATAAAATGACATAATGTAGGTAACTTATTACAACTTCCGGCTTAGGCCTTATGCACTTCCAGTATTCACATATTTACAGAAAGGGGCGGGAAAATTATTTTTATCTTTCTTTTGCTATATCACCCAAAGCAGATTTACAATAGTACACTAGTGCCCTGATGGGACTTTGTGAGGAGACTCTTTACCTTTTACATTACCCCAATTCTCAGTTTCCACCTTCCCACAGCGCTGTCCATCTCTCCATCCTCAGAGATCCCACCGGAAGCCTCCAAACAGACCGATGCTTTGTCCATTCATTCAGTAATTACATTCCCCTGCCAGGTCTTTGCAGACTGATTATTTAGCTGTCTGTCTCCTTTGCTTTATCTATTGGCAAGCCACTTCTTCCGTGTTAGCTCTGATTCGGGCACATTTACAGATAAGACTCACATCCAGTAACACCATCCTGACTTAGTTAAACAATGAAAAGAGTTGAAAGGGATTAACCTGCCAGATTTAAATTGATTTTAGCTTCCATTCATGGAGGCAAAAAATAATAATCGCTTCATCACAACTGACAAACAAATCCAAAGTGTTAAACTGCATTGGACATAATAAATGTATTAGAGCGATACAATATGGGAATAATCCAAACAGTAACCTACGGAGGGTGATATTGGTGAGCTGAAGCAATTAATCAATTTATATAGCCTTTATGTAGCCTTTTACAATCACAATACAGCATGTGTACTGTGAAAACATGACGTTAGTTTATTCAAAAAATGGGAACAAATGCCTTTGGGCTTTATTTCTCCCCTTTCTTTTTTGTGTTTAAATCACAGCATCACCAGCTGTTATTGCAGATGGGCAAAGCAGCAATTTAACTATATTCAATTGCAAGCACACAATAAATCATCTCTTCTGTCGCTGTCTGTCTCACTCACTCTCTAGTTTCAGCTGTCTTATCCTGAGCAGACCTTCCCATTTTTTCTGTGAAGGACCTGGTCCCGCCACTCTTTGATTTTGACACACAGATTTGCCACCATCTTCCTTCAAGTGAGATTGTTAGCATTAAGTGGCAAAAAGGAGAGTGTGGGGTGCTACAGGAGTTGTGTAAGAGGTTGGAAGTGGCTCGAGATGCTATTGACGCAAGGTGTAGTGACAGTTAGTTGATGGCAGGGAGGAAAAGGTGACGCTGCTGTGATTCAAAAATTGCCCAGATCAATGTTTAAAGAACACATGGTGTAATTAGCGGGAGTATTGTGCCTCTCTCTTTTGACTCTTTTATGCATATCCTAGTGTTAAACATCCAATTGCCCAAGCAATAACTTAACAAACAGCTGCATTGACAGTTAGAGCATTAACCTGTCTTGTTACTAACTGCTGGTTAAATGAGAAGCAGTGTGGGCACAAGCATAGACCTGGAAACTCCACATGCATAAAGAAAAAAAGGACAAGGCAAGAAATATATATATATATATATATATATATATACAGTCAGGCTTAATGTGTTGCCATAGTGTTATTGTTTTCCTGCTGCTGCTATTGGTGGCGTCTTATAAGTCCTGGCTGACACGTGTCCCCTTCCAGCTACTTGGCGTAAAGTGCACGTGTGGAAGGGAAGCTGAGAAGGTCACTTTAATAATATTTGCACTGACTACCGCCTGGAAGTGCAAAAAAAAAAAAAAAGAAAAAAAAAAAAGCTTTGAACCAAACGACACTGATGGAGTTGTTTTCAATTCAGAGGCACCACAGGACATCTCTGCGCTGGCAGCTTATGGAAGGCCATTGCTTTGGCTTTGGATAAGGAGCAGAAAGAGTGACCATGATGACTGCAGTGGTGTAGGCTGCAGTACATAGAGTAACTCTTACAATGTGTGATGACAACATTCTTGTTTTTGTTCACTCAAGGCAAACAAATAGCTTATTCAGAGTCAGAAACATGATTGACATAAATATGTAATAAATGTGTGCCTGTAAAAGCTGTTGAGATACTTCCAAAATTAATGTTATAGACTACTTCAAGTAAGTGAATAGGAGTTTCAGATTAAACCTGGTATCAGTCAGAGGTGTCAAAAGTATTCACATTCATTACTCAAGTAGAAGTATAGATACTAGGGTTTAAAAAGACTTCTGTAGAAGTTGAAGTATCAAATCAAGCTGTTTACTCAAGTAAAAGTGTAAAAGTACTTGTTTCAAAACTACTTAAAGTATCAAAGTAAAAGAAATGTAAGGGAAAATAAATGCCATTAAGGACAAAAGCTTAGGCCGTGCCACAGGGGTCTATAGTGCACTACCCCACCTCCGCAAAAAAACATTTTTCTAAAGGCCATAATGACTATAATGTTATGTTAAAATGTTGATGTTGAAAAATTTGAGATGCACCTGTTTCAGCCGCCTTTATGCCCATTGAAAATGAACGCATTTTAGTACAATGCAAATACATTAAAGAACCATATATGGGTATTACTGAACATTAACATGTGTTTCATAGAGCGGAAGTTCTATTTCGTATAGGCTTTGCCCTCTAAGCCATGCTATGGGTTTATCCCTTCGCGTCCTTGCATAGCGCTCGGGCTTCAACTACGTCCGCAAATACTGTATATAAACAGAGCGGATCCGTTGCTCTGCTCCCACTTTTTCTTCAAGCAAGCAGTATAAAGAAGATCCAGCGGCGACCGCTTCTGCCCCTCCTGCGAGACCGGCTACATCTTTTCGCCGGACCTCCACCCCCGCCGCGAGACCTGCCTCGGCGCCTCTCACGCCGGCAAGGCTCTCACCTCCGACGCCTCCTGCCCGTTCTGCGCCCGGCTGCCACCTAAAGAGCTCCAACGGCGGGTGGACACTTTTCTGGCTTTTGAGGTCGACGGAGAGGGGGACGGCAGCTGGGCAGACCGATGTGACACCGTCGACACCCTGGACTCGCTGGAAAAGGGCGTCTTCGACGGGCACGAGTCCGATGACTCGTCTTCCCCCGAATGACGATTCCCTCACCGGTTTTCCTTTCTCCCCGCTGAGAGGACTGGAACTCGAGACAGGAATCGATGACTTCCCACTACGGCTCTCCCCGTCTCCAGAACGGCCAGGGGCGCCGCCTCAGCGGTCTTCCCCTCTGCCGTCTGTGGCCCCACCCTCCACCACCAGGGCTCTTTTTCTGGACCTGCCGGACATTATTAAAAAGGCGGGCGGACCAGAGAGGCATAGCCTCTTCCAGCCCCCACTCGCGGCCTCCTGAGCGGTGACGTCTACTCTCAGGAACCGCCGTCCAAATGGGCTCCACTCTGGCCGCGCTTTACGGAGCTTCAGCCATTCGTGGAGGAGGCTCTCTCTCAGCCCGGGAAACTGAGGGCTCCAGTCTCTTGCTATGCCTCGTTCACATGGGTTCATGGCGACACAGAGGCAGGCTTCCCTTCGGTCCCCCCCCTGGAGCACAGCCTGGCGTCGATCCTGCTTCCGAAGGCTACCGGAACCAACTACCCGGGATGTAAACAGCCGGGCGGCAGACCTAATGTCGAGGGGAGGGCCCTCTCACAATGAGTGGAAAATGAATCCCACTATCGTTCAGAAGCTGTGGAGCAGGTTCGGGGAAGCGGAGGTGGATCTGTTCGCCTCACGAGAAAACACACAGTGCGCTCTGTGGTTTTCCTTGAGCACACGGGACAATCCACCCCTCGGCGTGGACGCTTTCTCCCACAATCCCTGGCCCAGAACCCTCCTGTACGCTTTTTCCCCGGTCCCTCTGATCCCTCGTCTCCTGGAACGCATCCAGGAGGAGAATCGGTCGGTCATCCTTGTGGCACCGGAGCACACGAGCGCATCCTGGTTCCCGATGCTGGTCCAGCTGCTGGCATGCCCCCCGTGGCAATTGCCGTGGCACAAGGACGCCCTGTCACAGCTGGATGGCGCGATATCCCACCCCCCGGTGATAACCCAGTGACTGTGGGGCTGGCTGCTGAGCGGGAACGCTTGCAGAGGTTAGGCTTGCCTCCTGCTGTGGTGCGCACTATTCAGAGCGCGAGAGCCCCCTCTACAACAGCGTGTTATGCGGCGCGTTGGACCGCTTTCCAGCGCTGGTGCACGGAGAGGGAAGCAGACCCTATATCGTGTCCCCTGCCTCTCGTGTTGACTTATCTCCAAACATTGGTAGATAACGACTTGGCTCTGTCCACAGTCAAAGCCTACGCAGCAGCCATTTCATCCTGCCACGAAGGCTATGGAAAGAGAACGGCTTTTGTGCATCCCCTAGTAAAGCGTTTTTTGGAAGGGGTCAGATGACAGAAACCCGCCGTGCGCTCTCTCACACCCCAATGGGATCTGGCCTTGGTGCTTCGAGCTCTGGGGAAGCCCTTAGCACAAGCCTCTCTCAGGTTGCTGTCTCTAAAAACGGCGCTTCTCCTTGCCCTGACGTCAGCCAAGCGAGTGAGCGACTTATGCGCGCTGTCAGTTTCGCCGTCCTGTCTCTCCATTAGAGGGGACGGGGGCGCAGCCACCCTACAGCCTAACCCTTCTTTCACACCGAAAATTTTAACAAACGGTCAAGGATTTTTTCCTTCCAGGGTTTTTTCCCCCCGCCTCATAACAACAACGCGGAGGAAGTTTCCCACCGATTGTGCCTGGTGCGTGCGTTATCACAGTACGTTTTACGCACGGCGGACATAAGGTGGACACAGCAGCTGTTTGTTCACTATAGGGAACACTCCCAAGGAGCGGCTCTGTCAAAACAGCGTCTGTCTCACTGGCTGTGCGAGGCTATCACCCAGGCCTATAACATGGAGGGGGCGGAGCCCCCCCAGGGCATCTGGGCACATTCTACAAGGGCACTATCGGCATCATCAGCTCTGTTCAGAGGCATGTCAGTAGCCGACATCTGCGCAATGGCCTCTTGGGCATCCCCATGCCCTTTCATCCGTTTCTATTGCGGGATATGTCCAAGCCCTCTCTGACTCTCTGGGTCCTATCCTCACTCAACGACGAACGATGCCCCGTCGTATGTGTTCTGTCTGCTGCCGGGTGCCGGGCGGCGTCCCATATATATATATATATATATATATATATATATATATATATATATTTATTATGTACATATGTATATATTTTGTCACTATCATGCATCCTGTCTCACTACCATGCACGCCTACAATCATGATATGTGCTGCTGCATGTGTACTGCCTGGGGTCCTCCCCCCCCATACTCTGGGTGGCTGGGGGGACCTCGGGCATCCCATAATTATCAATCATGTATTTCCTCACCAATCATGCATGCCTGCACTCTCAGCTTGGACCTTACAGCCAGCTAGGCCACCACTTGTGGGCTCTGGGTCGCAGGTGGCATTGACTACATCAACTTCGCCCTAACCCATAGCGTGGCTTAGAGGGCGAAGCCTATACAAAATAGAACGATAGTTACATTATTGTAACTCCAGATTCTATGAGTTTAGGCGTAGCCCTCTAAGATCCGGGCCACCTGCTCCAGTTACACTAACTGAAGAAAAAGCTTATGTTGGGAGCAGAGCAACGGGTCCGCTCTGTTTATATACAGTATTTGCGGACGTAGTTTAAGCCCGAGCGGTACGCAAGGGCGAGAAAGAAAATCTTCACGACTGCGCATGCGCGAAGGGATAAACCCATAGCGTGGATTAGAGGGCTACGCCTATACTCATAGAATTTGGAGTTACAATAACGGAACTATCGATATGATGACTAGTTGCCTATAAGTATTGTAATTAGCTCGTGGTACTTGGGTGCGCAGAGCTTGCAGCGCATTCGAAAGGAGTTGTTTTTGCATCCAAACATTTCTAAAAATTGATGTAGGGATGTAGAAGGGTTGGCTGGTCTTCCTGGCTACCAACCTCCTCGCTGGTGTTTGGTCGGGACATTTCACTCGAGTTCATTTGAGTCCCTGCCACGGACATCTTCGTACTAGGCTACATACGTCTGCTATTTCCTTGCTGGAGTGTGACGTGATTTGTGTCATGTGAAGGTGCGATGGATTGCGTACAAACCAATAGGGTGTCGGAATGCTATATGTTTATACTTCTCATCCAACCACAATCAAATTCACTCTATCCGGATAGCAGCTTGGTCCATTCTGAGAGCTTCACAGTATAGGAATAGTTGAGAGTTGCTGGGAGTTAGATGAGAAGATCAATACCATTCTCATGTTTGTACCCTAAATTTGGAACTAAGGCTGGCATAAGGTTAGCGTACTGTAGCTTAGCAAACAAGGAGAAAACAAGGGGAAACAGCTGTCCTGGTTCTGTCCAAAGGTCAAAAAAAATAAGACCGAGCCAGGCTAGCTGTTTCCACTCTTTGGGCTAAGCTAAGTGCTTTAAGTATACGTAAAGAAGTGTATTTCCCAAAGTGTCAAACTATTTCTTTAGATGCTGGATATTCAGAGACAAAGTGGTCTGGGATTGCGTCCTCACAGACCGATTTTCAACTCGTTAAATACTGACCTTTTGTCACGGCCCTCTGCGTCAGATACAGTCGCGCAAGGCACGAACATGCACTTGCATGTCTATCAGTCTATCTACTATCAGAACAAATAACAGAGAAGCTCAGATTACACCACACAGAGAGGGAGTGTGACTTCATTCTCTGCTCAGGACGCCATTAATTATATCTTTACATAGAAAATATTTGTTTGCTGCTATATTAATGTGCTGAATATCGAATACAGGCTTTAACAGCTTTAACTCTGCAGCGATGATGACAAGACACATTTACCACACAACTTACTGTATAATAGTTCTGCTAATAAATTATACTGCAGTGACCTGTTAGGAAAAGTATAAGAGAAGTTTCTTCTTGCTGTGGAATGCAGTGAATTGAAACAACAGTAATACAAATGAGATAGCCGGGGAGAGATCATAAGCGGAGTTTGACATTCGAGCCAGGGAGGGCAAAACAAAAAAAAAATACTCATTGTAGAAGCTGAGACCTGGCCTGCCACTTGGGGAACACAGCACGAGCACATAAGGACAAAACAAACATGCTAAATAAACATATGTTTATTTTTAAAGCAGATTTTAAATTACATTGTAACAATTTAACAACTTGCCCTTATGAAATCCAATCGCGACACGGCTGTCTTGGAACGCAATAGACAGACGGTGGCAAACTGCCCCGACACTTAAATTCAACTAAAATGTAACAGTGAACAATCAGTGTTGGACCTCCAGTCTGTTGAGATGCCTCTCCAAACGCAGAAACCAAGCGCAGTCACACCATAAAACGTTAAGACACGTTGAGAAAAAAGATCCGTATTTTGCCGTAATCCAATGACACGAAAAAAAAAGTAATTCAGAGCGATCAGTAGATCCACCTCGCTGTGGAATAAAATGTATAAAAGTCAAAATCTACACAAAACGCACATTAGTAAGTTGACAGCAAATTTATATACATGGCATTTAGGAAACCTGTATTACGTTGGCACGGTAAGATGTCCAGACTAGTGCAACAGTAATTTTCGTTTTTTGCGTCCTGCATATACGTCGACAACAGTCTCAGGTGAGAGCCAGAGAATTTTTTTTTACTAAAGCAGTAGGCCTATATGAAATCAGATGTATTACCTACCACCATTTAGTTGTTTTGTCCATCCATCCATCTTCGTCCGCTTATCCGGTATCAGGTCGCGGGGGTAGCAGCTCCAGTAGGGGACCCTAAACTTCCCTTTCCCGAACCACATTAACCAGCTCCGACTGGGGGATCCCGAGGCGTTCCCAGGCCAGGTTGGAGATATAATCCCTCCACCTAGTCCTGGGTCTTCCCCGAGACCTCCTCCCAGCTGGACGTGCCTGGAACACCTCCCTAGGGAGGCGCCCAGGGGGCATCCTTACCAGATGCCCGAACCACCTCAACTGGCTCCTTTCGACGCAAAGGAGTAGCGGCTCTACTCCGAGCTCCTCACGGATGACTGAGCTTCTCACCCTATCTCTAAGGGAGACGCCAGCTACCCTCCTGAGGAAACCCATTTCAGTCGCTTGTACCCTGGATCTTGTTCTTTCGGTCATGACCCAGCCTTCATGACCATAGGTGAGGGTAGGAACAAGAACTGACCGGTAGAATGAGAGCTTTGCCTTCTGGCTCAGCTCTCTTTTCGTCACAACGGTGCGATAAATTGAATGTAATACCACACCCGCTGCGCCGATTGTTGTTTTGTGTTATTTAAAATATTGATAAAATATCTGGTCATGCCATGAAACAATGCAATTACCCGCTTCAGCTGCCGCAAACTCCGCATATGGGGAAAAAACTGTGATTTTTCTCTGGGTTTTTTTGTGACCAATTCCATTATGATGTGGTCATGAAAATCAGCTGAAAAGCACTCAAATGTAGGGGGGGTTAAGGCTGGAGAGCACTGCAAAGGAATAATTCAGATCAACTGGAGGGTCATTCAGTTTCTGAGTGGAGTGTAGGAACTCATTTTACCCAGGGCAGTGTTATTTAGCCAAGAGCAGGTCCAGACATGTGCCAGAGGGGTCGCTGGGATTGGCCCTGCCTTCCATATATCTAAACTTCTCAGTCTCAAATATTGAAATCAAATCAAATAAATGTTGTTTTTGGACTTCATGCCATAGTATTTCTTCTTTTCCCTAAACATGTTATTTATTTAAGTAATTAGTTGACCACCACAAAAAATTAAAGTTTAAGGTGTATTGTATATTGTATGATCTCCTTTATGTATTATATAATTTGATTGTTCTGTTTTTAAGTCCTGTAGACAAATAGTTTTTATCCAAAGAAACCGGTATAGAATAGGCAAATTACACTCAGGGAGTGTTTCAAGTCTGTCCCAACTCAATGTTTTGATCCGTTTGAACGTTTCATCATGTTCTTGTCACCAACACTGCAAACATGATTTTGTCACAGTAAAGGGCTGTGGCCAGCATTTAAAAAAAACAATGGGTCACCTCAACACAACCATAAAGAATAAAAAAAATAATGTCTCTGTTTTTGTACTTTGATTATTCATATTTGATTAACTCTGTATATAGTCTCGCTTTGCCAGATCTTCTTCCACAGCGCTGCGGAGGAGGGTCTGGCTAGTTCCCACAGCATTCCGGGATGGGAGAAAAACGTGCTGTGGTTTATTGGCATTTCTTTAAACCAATCACAGTCGTCTTGGGCGGCGCTAAGCGCTGCACGGAGCCCCGGTACGGCTGCAAAAATAGCCTCGGGAAGGAACTTGTTTTGGTGGAACGTGTATGTTCAAAAGTAGTTTTAATCGTGCAACAGAAAACTCAGATTGGACAGATAGTCTAGCTAGCTGTCTGGATTTACCCTGCAGAGATCTAAGGAGCAGTTAACCATAGTCCTCATACTGTAAATCCAACTCAAAGGAAGAGTTTGGTAACGGAAATCCGGCCGAAAATAAGGTCTTCCGGCGGAATTTCCGGCAGAAAGTGGAAGGTCAAGGATATAGACTACTCTGTATAGCTTTTAGTTGTGCTTCATGTACATTTTATTTCCCGACATGAAAGTCTAAATGCTGTTTCAAATTGAAACTCTTTGAGTCTAGAAATGCTGGAATCACAAAGTAGCTATCACTGAGGACCTGATGACCTCAATACAGCCCTGCTCACACCCACTTGTGCTTACATTTCGTTCACTCCATGACATAGATTATTTGATTAGAAGATGCGTCAGCTTGCTACACAAATATGCATGTATGAGAACAAAGTATGGGACATTGTGTAGCTTGTACACTTCACAGGTTAGCATTTATTTCTGCTTCATTGATTCATGACAGCCAGTCCACAAACTGATCCAGACTCAAATGCGGCAGCATACATCTAGACACTGTACGTCAGGACGAACATTATTATACAGATGTCCCATTAAGACAGGATAATGTTGAATACAGTTCAAAATCCATTGCTCAAAGCAAAGCCATAGCAGTGAAATGACTCTCTTTCAATTATGTTTTGAAAGTATTAGACATGATTTTGAAAACAGGACATGCTTGCCAATAAGTATCCCTTTATTGCAGGTGAGGACATTACAAGGATATCGGGAGTTAGTCGGGAATGATGTCCTCCATATCTTGCACTGGCACATGGTGGACAAATAAAATGGAAAAGTTTATCCCTTGTTCGATCTAACCAGACCTACAAACCATGTTTGTGCTCTACACAAAAAGTTTATACAACATTCACTTACTGTAGACACATACATATAGTGTCATTGTACATGTAGGGATGCATATTTAACAGTTTGGATCAGAGTTGGCAATCCTGCAGCCCACATTTGAATCTAAAGCAGTAGCTCGACAAACGAAGCGAGGTAAAAATGCAGACAGCGTGATTCATGCAGTGTTGAATCATGCTGTCTCATATGAAAATTAGCACATTAAAAGCAACAGAAATACTCTATGTAACTCTCAAGATGCTTTTTCGTGGCCTTGTTGTGCTTTCAAGGCTCTTCTCTCGCTTTGGCTCTGTGCCAGTGTCATAGTAATGTGTCAGGATGTGTCATCGTCACACTTTTCTGAGGAATCTGTTAAAGGCTCCCTGTTTGTGCAGGATTGGCCGAGTTCTGCACACAGAGCATCGGGAGAATGTTTAATTTTAGACAGCCCAAAGCCGATTGTATTTTGAGTGATTTAATAAGTGTCGGAAAATTTGGAGAATCTTGGCAGAGTTTGAAACATCACCCAGGAAAGGTCAGCAGAAATTAACAGAGTGGGAGTGAAACTTAACCTTTCCCCGGGTTGACTGACAGAAAGACAGAAGTGGCTTGATTGCAGCCATTGTGTACACTTGTGTTTGATGATAATTACACCATCCTGTTGTTTGTCTGGCTTCATAAATATTTCATGAGCTCTGTTTCATGGATTTAGAAAGACTAAAAAAAAATATAGATAGTGATAGAAAACGACTATAATATATTGGCAGCGGGGTGTTGCTGTAGTTGTTTTACAATGATATTGAATTCTTCCGGGGCCCGCACTTGTGATTTTCTGCCCTGACTATTGCCAGTCTTGGAAACCTCTGTAGCTGTTGTTGCATGTTCTTTGTTGCACATGGAGCCTGTTAAAAGTAACATTTTACTTAAGCACTCTATAAAACAACTTCTCCAAGTGATTGCTAATGTGAATCAAATCTCCAGTTATACCAGTCTCGTAAACTGCATTCTTACATTTAGAGGGTAACATATTTTGTCCCAGATTACAATAGTTTTTGACATATCACAAATTTGTTTTGAATCAAAGTCTGCGTAGGGTGGAAACATATGTATGTAAACTTGTGTCACATCACAAAACGTATTTACTGACTTGTGTACATAACGATCTTTTCCTCAACCTAACCTAAAACTAATTAAATTAAAATGAACTAATTCACGTTAACCGTGTTAAAAACTGCGCCCGTTTCACATCCAGCGCCTGTCGCAGGTCAACACATTCTCACTCTCCCATTGCGCAAAATACGGACGCTTGGTCATGTGCCTTTGGCGTTTGTTATTCACGCTAAAAGTATCCTTTAGCGTCCAGACTCTTGGTGTCCTTTGGCGTTTGTTATTTATAATAAAAGTGTGTCCTTTGGCGATTGTTATTCACGCTAAAAGTCTCCTTTAGCGTCCAGACGCTTGGTTTCCTTTGGCGTTTGTTATTTATAATAAAAGTGTGTCCTTTGGCGATTGTTATTCACGCTAAAAGTCTCCTTTAGCGTTGGGACTCTTGACGTCACTTTTGACACTCTTGGTCGGGACGTACTGACTGACATGCGACACAAGAACGGGACAGTTAGGTTTAGGGAAAAGATCGTGGGGTTATAAAATGTATGTTTCTGTGACAAGCAGGACAAGAAGGGGACACAAACCCCGGTCTCCTGGGTGAAAGTCCTGTGTTGTTTGATCCATCCACCACCCCAACCATCCTCCTTACGCGGCATTTCGGTCTTTTATACTACTCGCTACCGTTGTCGCTCTTACTACTATGTCATCTTACAGCACCAACGGTGGCGCTGCTGCTCTGCCCGGTGCGTTCCATACATACGCCGAAGGGTGCTTTTTGCATCGTATCTGACGCTGAGAGCCACTGCAGAAGCGTCCGTTGAATTTGATTAGCCAAGCTGAGCATAAAGATTGGATACATAGGGAAACAGCTTGCATAACTCGATCAAAATAAAAAATAAAAATACAGCTATTGTACCTACCAGCACCTCTAAGACTACGTTTACACGTGGCCAGCTATTTTCATTAACGGATATTTCACCCTCTCCATTTTCAAAAATAACATTGTGCACACCTGTCAGTTTTCAGAAAAGTGTTAGTTTACACAAACCTGTGTATTTATGCCATCAAGAGCATGCCAAACCTGTAGGTGGCAGTGTAACGAGAAGCTCAAGCCCACGTTAGCCAATCAGAATCCCGAAAATGGCAACAACAGCAACGAATCACTTCCTCTTTCTCTTTTGAACAAAGATGGCGTCAGGATCATCATTCATATGGACTGACCAGGAGGTAGAGCTCCTGTTAAATACTGTGATGTGGCTGCCTAAACCTCCGTTTTTCTCAGTTTACATGCAAACGTGCAAACAAAGTTTTCCAAAATCTTCACTCTGGCAGGAGTTTTTAGAAAGAATCGTTTTCAGAGGCAAATTCTCCGTTTGCATGTAAACAAAGGGCACAAATGAAGGGAAATGTCTCAGTTTTTCAAAATAACCATATACGTGTAAACGGGGTATAAACCTGTTCATTGACATTCTCTACCTGTCGACCATATGTCCTCAGGCTTTCCCACCTGCTCCAGACGCCTAACTCCCTCATCAACCTCCTCACCTGTTTCCACTTTCCCTCATCAGCCGTGCAATCACCCCATTTCCCTGCAGTCCCAGTTACCAGACCTTCCCCGCCCACTCACCTGCTTCCCATTTCTACTAATCAGCCCAGTAGTACATCTAGCAGTTCATTTCCACTTGCATTCTGCCAGATAGTTGGAGTTGCTATGTACCTCATGCCTTTGTGTGCTAGCCTCTGAAATCTGTTACCTGAGACTTGTTACTTTCCTATTTTTTAAACTTGCCTGATTTTTTTTATTTATTTTTTTGGCCTTTTTGCCTGCCCTCTTTGGATTTCTTTGTCCCTTTGGACTGCCTTCCCAGTTTTGACCCTTGCCTGGCTCTTGTGTCCATAAGCTTTTGTACCTTCATTCGGTCAATAAATCCCTGAACTTTACAAGTCTGTCTGCATTTGGATCTTATCATCTCGCATTCACCAGCTGTGTGTGATTTCTTGGGGACCGGTGGCTAGAATCTCACTGTGATAACAAGACTCCAGAAAGTCACAAGAAATAGTTGCAGCATGTAACTCCCTGTGAAACTACAAAATGTCATGTTTCCCCCTGCTTGCAGTCTTCATGGCAAGCTAAGCTAATCAACTATTAGTTCTCGGTTCACAGACGGAGTGGTGTTGATCCTGTCATGTAATAGAATATGCATATTTTCCAAATTACCACGGTATTCCTTTAAAACCAAACAAACTTAAGATAATTTCTGTTAACACCACAAAGAAAACTCTAAAGTCCAAGGGCACTTTTCTTGCATGTTAACATCTCAATCAGCCTTTTAATACCTTAACACTTTAAAGAAAGCCTGACGCTTCTGAATTGACATTGAATAACAATGTAAAATAAAAGAATAAAACTGATGATATGCGTGAGCCCAGAAACAGAAAGTAAAACAGTTTGAAACACTTTGACCTTAGCGTTTTTAAACAAGCCTGGGCCACAATGTTTTGTATGATGAGGCAAATATACGCTTTATTATCAAGTTGGAAAAAATGAAGGTGGTTATTTTACATTCTGTGGTGTCAACATTTCTATTTCTATTTCCATAGCATTGTCATACTCAAAAACGTGTTGTCGCTGTAACATTACCATAGAGTGTCAACAGAGAACAATTGCAGTACTTACCAACACACTTAACTACAGAACGGTAGCAGCAGCATCAGTTTCTGCCTGCTCTGTATTATTCAAAGAGAATTATTTACGCCAGCAACTAGAGAATGGTCTCTACTATATACACTGCATAGTAAACATGACCCAGCGGCACAAACCAGCAGACTTCAGCACTCATATTGATTACCGGCAGAGGGGTAAAGAATGTAGCATCTGGAGACACAGTTGGGTTTTGATAAACATACCCCCTTTGGACACTGGCTGGTAAATTCAGCTGAACATTAAGATTCACTTCTTTTCTGAAGCACATCCCTAGGGAAGTGCTTGTTTTATTGTCATCAATTTTCAATTAAACCCATTAATACTACTGAAATGGCTGAAATATTCAGTTTTACCGACATTGTTTCTCACTGAAGAAAACCTGGGATAGTGCCCATTTAATAGACACATAGGGGGGTTAGTGATGACTCTTTGGGGCATAGCCTTCCATATGCTTACTGTATAATGACAAGTATGAGCCTAAATGTTTGCACTGACCTATGCAATTGTTTTGTAATCGTATAATGTCCTTGTAAGGGAAGTAAATTAGTTTGCCCCAAATTAAGAAAAGAGTGTTTGTTCTTTTCTTTCCAAAGTACATTATTGAGCCATAACTGGATCTGTATAGTCTCAGAACTGCTGCTACAAGCCACATCATGTATTTTTACTGTGAATACTCAAACGAGCAATATTTTTCTACTGGTTTTCACACAGTGTAACTGACCTTCTACTTTACTTTTACTGACAACATAAGAGTTGTATATTCATTTAGTATTAGTGGTGGTACATGAAACTACATATAGTCGGAGAATTTGCTTATTGTACTTCCATGATATAGCTTTAAATGTGTGTATTCCTGGTTTTAACAAACGCAGGGTATGATGTTGATATTGAATATAGGCTACGTTCAGACTGCAAGCAAAAGTGGCCCAAATCGGGGGGTTTTTGGGGTCAAGTGACAGGGTCAGACTTCTTCAGAAGTAGTGTGAACACTCAAATCTTGCCCAGATCTGATTTTTTCAAATCAGATTTAGATCACTTCCATATGTGGGCCTGAATCATACCCAGGTCTGATTTTTTTTTTTTTTTTTTTAAATGCGGCTGCAGTGTGAACAACCAAGGCAGATTTGATGCGACTTCTACGTAAATCTACATCGCATTGAGTGTCCTGCCGTAGGAGTCTTGAGGAGAGGCGCTGACAGAGATAATCAAGAGCTGCCCTCGACATCCGAAAGTTTTGAATAAACTGCATCTCTGTGAAGCTATTCACAACGCAGTCCCACCACTCCTGGCTTCACCTCTGCATCCACACAGACCTCTGTAGTGAATTTGCAATCATAACCCCTCAAAAGGCCAAAATCGCCAATTTGACTATCTTTCTCTTTATTCTTCTCCTCATCAGCACCTGCTCATTAATGTTATGGCTGCCATTACACAAACATTTTGAAATAGAAGCGAAAATGCTTACTTCCTCCATAACCTCCCTAACTTCAGTGCAACAGCCTGCTGCGTCTGATGTCATTGTTATTGTTCTTTTGTGCATGCGGGTCACTTCGAAACCGCAAACAGTTCACATTGGAATCTGATATAGTCCACATTTTAAAAGGTAATGTGAATAGCCAAACAAAAATTAAGCATTAAGACTCGCGGTGTGAACGTAGCGTAACCTTTTGTTAATCTGCCTCTATTGTCTAAGACATGACTATATAGACTTGAATTTTTGCAACACTTGAAGATGAACACATTTCGGTTTTTGGAACCTTGTCATTGAGGTGTCTAGAAAACCCACACACGTATTCCCTTTAGAGAATCCAAAGGTGTAAATCCCAGGGGGGTCAGGACCCCCCCCCCATCTAATGGTTGTTCTTTCTCCCCCCCAGAATATCATTAAAACAATGCTGTGTATTGTACATAACATAATGATGTATACTTAAAATATCTGTGTAAGTAGTAAAACAATACAAACCCCAAAAAATGCTTTTTAAGTTTAGAAACATTTTGAGTCCCCCCCTCCCTTGCCTCACAGTGGTTTGGTGCACTGCCTGCTGTACCTTAGAATCTGCACTAGACTCACAGTCACATCGGGTAGTGACAGGAATGTAGTAAGTAGGTGGTTCAAGGCTGTTTTATTCACATTAAACATCGGATGAAGTTGTTCTTTTCTCAAATAGAAATGATGCTGAGTAATTAATAAATTAGTCATGACAAAAAAGTTTGCTATGTTAGTGTAATATAATGTAACGTTACCTAGCTTATTTAATAGCTTGTTGGATAGAAATGCACCCACTACAACTAACATTACCACGGCGATAAGCCTAACGTTATGTGTGTGAACTGATATTAGGGTTAATATTGAAGATCTACAGTTGTGTTTTGCTGAATATGAAGTTAATTGGCTGATCAGTTAAATATATATCCTCTGTCCCAGACGAAACCTAATATTCATGTGGAGGACGCAAGATCATTTTAGAATTATAATATGACCGCGTGGTGAACCTATGAAACTAACTCATATTTAGATTAGACATCTGACGTTAAAGATTTGTGTTGTTGTTGTTGCCTAGATGAAATGATCCTTTTTCAGTACACCAAAACGCCAAGTAAGACAATTTGGTAACATCTTTATAAGAATGGGTGCTTATGGAAATAGCCCACTAACGTCACTATGTCACAGGCAAAGGAGACAGAAAGAACTGAGGAACAGGGAGACCAGGGACAGTCAGGTGTAGAGTCTCAGGGAGACCAGGGACAGTCAGGTGTAGAGTCTCAGGGAGACCAGGGACAGTCAGGTGTAGAGTCTCAGGTAAGTGTGTTGAGCTCAGTTCATATTTTTGGAGGTGTGTGGCTGTCAGGGTGAGCAGATGAGCTTTACCAGTGGCTCACTAATTTACATTATGATCAGCTAATTTAACAAATGTACAAAAGCATTGTATTTTGGCTTGATTGTAAACAACTTAGAAATAAATAAATGGTTTTAAAGAAGAATATTTTGGTCAATTTAGTCAGCTTTTTCATTGAATCAAGAGAAACACTGAAAAGAAGAATAATGGTACAGTCTCCATGCTACACTAATGATAGTATTAAGGCTTTCATCTGTGTACACATGTCCTCTACGAGTATAACTGTGGATGAATTATTTGTGTGCCTTTCAAAAATTGCTCTTCAGAAATGTTATGTTTATTGTCCCCCCCCTACTGTTAGATCAGATTTACTAAGGTATAAGGTAAGTTAGGGGATTGAGATGCTTCTTTCAAAACAAAGACTGTATAACTGAACACCAGAAAAACAACATCTTCTTTGTTGTGAATATTTGTGCAATCATTTCACTGTAGAGAGGAGTCAAATCTATCACATCCAGACTTGGTGGGCCCATTTAAAGGATGACAAACACATTTTCAAGAATTACAAAGAAAACCTAAAAAAAAAAAAAAAAAGTGGTGCTAAAGAGGCCATATGCTTTGCTGTATGTCAGGCTGGAGGCTGAATGGGTGCTGCAACAATAGTCTGCTACTTACAACTCTGTTACGACTCTAACAACTGCCATAAAATCAATAGCTTGGCGTTTTTCCAACTCGCCCCACTTTCCTAGTCCGAGGAATTGGGACACGACCTGGAGACGTGACATCACATGCAGAAGGTGACGAATGTGAGCAGGTGTCCTCCAACACGTCCTGGTCCAGTGGCAGTCGTGGGTTATTAATACAGAGGATTTACCATCTGATGTCACATGAAGCCATTTAGAAGATAATGTTTTCTACTCCACACATAAATGTATTGCTTCTGTTGGTTTATGATGTCTTACTACCTGGATGACTGAGATGACTCAACACAAGCTTATTTGACTGACTAGTTTCTCCGAATGAGAAGCACCCCCTGCTAATGGTTTTCTACCTTACTGAATCCATTGGGAATAAAACTTACTGTAAGTGTGTCTTTAAGTTACCTTAAACCCATGTATTTCTGTGAGCCTTGAAAATGTTTGTCTGGAGAAATCTGCTTGTTTGAGTATCTGCAGTGAATACATTGCATGTCCGTGTCCAAAAGTCTTAGGTTTTATTACTTAACTCAGTTTAAACGCTCTAACGAAGAGCCGGAACAAGCAGATACAGAATATATGATAGATGATACTGTCAGACAGTGTGGAATAAGATTATTTAAGAAAACCCATTTATGGACACTACTTCATCAGTCTCACAATGCTTTGGGTACAACATTATTGGATACATCACTGGGAAAATTTAAGCTATTAATTGCGACTGTATTAAGCCAGTGGAAAGCAACGGCCCAAAGTATCATCACTGGTAAATGGTGTTTCAGAATTTTTTGGGCACCACATCAGGTTTTCATCAGTGTGAGAGAAATGACACAGGCATACAGATTCCAAAACAAAGTGGGCAAACTTTAATATTAATGGAAAAAGAAAACACTTGTTTTCTGTTATTTTATTCATGTTGTTCTGAAAGTGACATTCAATTTCAGTTTCCATCATATTCTTTTTCATCTCCCGTCTATTACACCCAAGTACACTTTCATCACATGAGTCATTAGGAGGAAAAGTCACAGCACGTCTTTTGCATACTGAATAATGGAACGTGTGCTTTGTCATTAAAATTTTCATAACCAAGACGCGCCATAACCAAATGGATTCAGCAGCATACTTCAGATTCTCAGTGAAAACATTTCACTCGTTGCTCTGTTGGATTCTGTTGTTTCATAACCAAAGCAGAGACATTTAAATTGATGGATGTTATTAGCTGTGACGTTTGCAGACTTCCAATGCCAAAATTGCAAATTGCTGCTCATATCTGATTTTTTTTTAATGAACATCTGAAGTGATAGCGATGTCAAAAAGACACATATTAACAACACTTGTTTTTGTAGCTTCTCTCACTTGTTTTGGACAATCTTAGTATCTGCCTTAAAGTTTTAACTCCATCTACCCAAGACCCAAACATGTTCTATTTATTTCTGTTGTTGTCCTGACAAAACGTCACCACTATCTGTGGTAAGCAGGAATGAAATTTCCTTATAGTCGCTGTTGACAAAGTCAGAGTTGTTGTACTGTGCATGCATGTGGCAGACTATCAGAATTTAAGAAAGAAGTGCAGTTCACACTTCTTTTCTCTTTTTTTCTTTGCACTCATTAGACAGCATCATATGTTTTTGTGTCTTAGGTTCAATTTGTGTGTGCCGTGACTGTGAACGCTGTGCCGCTGTCATGAGTGATAGACTTGAAAATGTATGTCATGTAGCCAAGGACTTCTGATGACTAACTTGGAATACAGACAACAACCAAAACACTTTCAAAACCAGGGAGCAAAGGGAGATGTGCTGCAGTTCTATACTATTATTTATTATTTTTCTTTATCTGCTCAGCCGACTGGGGCCGTGGGTTTGATAGTATACAATACTGCTTCTACGAAACCTATGGAATGAACAAATGACCTAAACATCATCCCATGTTTACAGGTGATTTTTGGTCAACTTTTGTATATGATTTTTAGCTGACAAGTCAAGATATTCCTTGTAAACTGAGAAATTCTTTGGCCAGTGCCATTTCGTCTTTGTTGTGAAATAATAAATGTATGATCCACATATAAACAAAAGGGTTGCCCCACTAGTGCTGCATAAACCACTGTCAACACCAATTACTTTAGAGATATAGAGCTTATGAAACTACACCGCGTAACCATGATTTACAACTGGGGCTCTGAGAACCTTTTGAGTAATGCATATTTCCTGAACGTCATTCTTTCAAAATCATGTCCATAAGAAATGAACATATCAAGCTGATAAAATAATGTTAAATATGTTTTTTGAGTCATTAAAGAGGGGGTATGGGTATCCAGTAACATACGTTTATATGGTCAAAAATTGTAGAGTGGCCAGTGTCACCATGTATCTCCAAATTTGGTGATTTGGAATTTTTAAACTGAAGGATTTCGTGTTCATTTATGGACTGAGAAAATACAATTGCAATTTAAGTTACATAAACCATTTAATAACTGTCACAAAGCTGAAAACATGTCTGTTTTTTATTAGCTCATGGAAAGGTGACATTTTGGAGATACATGGTTTTCACAGGTCAGAAACGACAAGCTTTTTAAGCAACATGCTTGTAGCAAACACGTTCTTCACTGGGGACCACATTGTGTGTGTTGGTGAAGGCACTATGTGGATTACACACTATATGAGGCAATTGAAAATAGCTGCAGTCAGATGGAGCCGTTGGTGTACGTACGGTCATAACGTGGAGGCTGAAGGAGGGGTGCAGTGCAGTAGATGTGTAAGTAGTAGATTTAGTGTGAGGAGATACAGAGGTGATGGAGAGAAAAACACCAGGCATGTCCATGCAGTACGTCCGAGCTCCTCAGAGGGATGTGAGGCAGTTAACAGTAAGCCGCCTGCAACTCTGTCTCACATATTATTGGGTTAGCTATGAAGGGAACCCAGGCTTAATCCTCTTCAGCTCTGCAAGTCAAAAGCAATGATTATCACATGACAGTGTTTATAGTTTCTATTAAAGTAAATCCATAACTTTGCAACAACAGCACGTGATAAGCTGGAATTTGAATTTTTAGGTGATTAATTTTTACGGTGATCTCAGGTTTGTGTCATAAAAAAGAGAATCCACAAGGGATGCTTATTGTTGTGTAATACTTGCTATTACTTCACCAGCATGACAATTAACAGGATTCACTCTTCCATGAAAAAGCTGTTTATCTATGTATTTAAAACTCTCTGGGGTTGGTGTGGCGAGGAGAAAAAAAAAGAAAAACGCCCCATCTGTCATCTATCTCCTGACAATTCTTTGATCATTTTGTGACCTCTCTGCACCCTTCCTCTGCCCTCCTACACTGCGGCGGTTTATTCACATGACGACTCATCCGGCACTCCATCAGCATTAATAATGCAATCTGACAGATGTTGTATAAGGATGAGTATGAGGTGTCACTCACAGCAACAAACAAGTGAGGAAATGGATGATGTGATAAGGCTTGAGAGGGAGGCAGCGAGAGGAGGATAAAAGGTTTAGCAGTTCACTTCACCTGAAGTTATTTTAGTATTTGACAGATATAGAGCCCCTAATCGTCGTAGATAAGATTTCATGTGTCACCGTTTCTTTACCAGATTTTTATTTTTTTATTATACAGATATTTTTGGGACGAGTCATTTCAATTAATCGTTATTCAGAATATGGGACATTGAGAGGGATTTCATTTTGGGAATGAGAAATAGTTGTCACACCGACAGGCTGTCTGAAAAACAACGCCAATGGTTATTCCATTTAAACGTGGCCCGTCACCCTAAAAGCAACATTGCCCTCATAAGAGCTTTTGCCTTTTTGAATGTTTGAGTTCATATATTGCTCCTATGAGGATGTGAGCATTCATGCACAGCTACTATGTCATCATGTGTTCTGGCTTTAAGGCTTACATGCCAGTATGGTGCTTAGAGGAAATGAAGGGTTTTAGTCATTTCAAGTGCTTGAAATCCTTTTTGATATTCAGTTATTACCTCTAACACAGACATGGTTCTTTGCTCAGATATAAATACCTTCTCAGATATGATGTTTAAAAGCTTTTTAAGTAACCTCTGAGCCTTGTTTTTGTGACAGCAATCATTCAGAGAGAGTGTCATTTCTTTTCCCAAATGATTGATGTCTTATTTTGAAAAGAAATCCCTTCAAATGGATACGATAATGCCGCTTTCTGAACCCCAGCACTGAGCTGATATTTTTCTAATGTCTATTTTTATATTGCGTTTGTTTTGTCTTCATACAAGTGAAGTTTCTCAAGCTTGAGTAGTGTTATGCATAAAGCCATATGTTATTACTCTAAGAGGAGAAGAAGTGTCGAGGGCAGCAGACAGGCTCCATAAGCATCTTCTGCTACACCAAAGGCAGCATGTGCTGTCACACTGTCAAAACTTCTACTTCAAGGATTGTGATTGGTCCGCCGTGTGAGGTTCTCCATCACTTTTTGTCTGCGGTGTTTGTGTACAAGCGTGTGTGTTCTATGTGAGTGCCTATGTGTCAGCTTGTGTGTGTTTCCGCATATGTGTATGCACATATCCTTGTGTTTGTGTATTTCACCACATTTGAGCGTGTATCCATGTTTGTGTATGTGTATTCAATGTCTGCTTATTTTCGACAAACATTAGACTCCATCTTACTAAAGTCTGCTGCTCTAATTCTGCACGTCAGTAGACCTGATAAATGGAATGCCAAGGCAAGAAAAAGAAAAAAATACTGCTAGACTTCATGAAGCGCGATGATGACTTCATTGCCCAGGGAGACCCTTAAGGGTTCCCTTGGGCTCCAACTACCAAACACTTTAAAAAATCTGCAACTGTGCCTTGCAATTACTGCTTGGAGTAAGTGATCCGTGGTTTATCTAGTGTAGAATAGGTACAATTAGCAGCAATTACAACCTGCTGCATTTTTGTTTGCATATTAAGAGACACAAAAAAATGGTATATCAGCCCCTTCATTAAGCTTCTCTTATTGTCTCTGCAGTTCATCTTTATTCTGAATTATTTAGACAGTAAGGGGACTCTTTAAAGAGTGTGGCTGTCAGCAAACATTGAGATTGTTTTAATTGTTCTTTACTTTTAAACTACAAACGCTGTGCAATTAAAGGGAAATGAAATGGGGGGGGCCTGATGAATTGTCTATATACAGAAAGAGAGGGTGGGAGCCATTTTTAATGGAGACGCCACGTGCAACCAGCTAATTAAATGAAGCTGTTGAACATTCAATTTCCCTCTAAGACGTTATTTATTTCTTCATGCTCTTCTGCGTGACACTAAATTCACACCATGCATTAGTGAGAATATGAGATGTGTCATATTCTTAGTAGTGTTGTGGCTCTTCTGGGACTTTTGGGTTATTGATATTCAGCCCTTAGATGCAGGTCCTGCTAAGTCTCCTTTGATTGTTGGGAACCATGCCCTTAACTACAAGAGGCTGCTTTGATATGCACATTTTAAATTGAATGAACAACCCTGCTATTATCTCGAATCCCTCCATGCTTGCAAGAAAATATTATTTTTTACACCTGTTTGTATAAAACTAAAGGGGGGGACACGTGCATTGGTTATTCTTGGGTTATGCAAAGCCAACAGTAAATATACAAATGTGCACATAATGTGTTAGACCTTCTGAACGTATTATCTTGTAGTCTATATGTTTTAGCTCATATTTATAATCTCTGTCTGCCTGTGTTTGGGAGGGATGAATGGAGGGAGGCTGATAATAATGAACAAATTGATTCTGCCACTAATGCATGGGATTTCAAATATGTTCCTACTGGACGACCAAAGACGTATCATGAAAGCAGAAGACAACGCCACTCATACAAACAGATGTATTTAGTCATTTAAGAGAATTTGTCACAATCACATTTTTTCTTGTATTTAGAATTTCCTCTTAGGTATGAACGGAAATCACGAGTGGTCCAGGCCTTTCATACAAGTCATGCGCAGAAAGTCTGCCTTTCTCCACAGAGGAAACTGAATTATGAGTTTGAATGCCAAATGAATTTGAAAAAACTACTAACTGAACTTCCTTGACCATGACTGTGATCTTAAAGAATATATCTTGACAGTATTTGCATCAACCAGTAATTCACCATTTCGTTACCACTCACTATTAACACAGACAGCCACAGAGAAGATTTGATTTGCTGTAACACTGTACTACTGCTGGGATAAAAGAGCCATTACAAGTCCTAATAACAACTAAAGTAATTTGGTGGCGAGTTATTTCAGCCTCTTTTGGTCAAAGGATGCATTCGATGTCAGTTAGCGGGGGAATATTGATTGAACAGGTGCAGAAAGAGAAACTGTAGAACGTGATTTAGTCTGTAACAAGTATTTCTCTCAAGGCGTAACATTTTTCTCCAGCTAATTTCTTGAGATTACTGGGATGCACAAGGCAGCAAAGAGATAAGGTAGATGTACAGTAAGATCCACAATGGCTGGGATAAACCTCCAGGATCACCGATAATTCCCTAATTTACCTTAATGTGTGGCTGCAACCTCTAATGACGTATTCATTTGACTGATTGGTTCTCTGGCAGTTGTAATTACCGAATGTCTTCAGCCAGGGGCTTTGTATTTCACACAGGCAAGGGACAGACTTTGTCTCAATTAGCTTTCGGTTTTATCTTCTCTCCCTTTCTCTACACCTCACACCTCAGTAGCGCTGACAGGGATGTTTGTACCCGCTATACACAGCGGCACTATCGGTTCAATCCTTGGCATGACTTTGAAGATTAGTCACCGAACCATGAAGAAGCTTTTGAAGTGTTGGGGATTGTTTGAAGTTGGTTTTCTTTTCCTTGTCAATGCGTTACACAAAGTTTCTGCTACCTTTGAACATTTAGCCAGGCAATAACAAAAATAACATGATGGAGATTTGTATCATCAAAGTCCATCTGAGGGATGTTTCAAACCGATGTCTGCGGCATCTTCGGTGTCCTACAGGTCCCTTCACGCAGAACTGTCAAGGCTGTTTTCTGTGATTAACATCTTCTTCTTTGGGAGTTAACAGGAAAGGAAACTATGTGGATTCTTTCCTATTTTATATTTACACATTTTCACATATTGTAGTCTTTAAGTTGCCCAACAAGTGGTTTGAGAAACTCTAATTGTGTAAAATGACTTACCCATGGCTCTGAATACTAATAGTTCTGAGATGTTTATTCCTGTCTTGAAGGAAGCGATGAATGACTAGAATAAAGTTATCCTCCATTTTGCACTTGGCAGGCAAAGTGGTTATGAATAAAAATGAAAGTGACATTGGAAACAGCAAAGCAGGAAAACCTGCCCATCGAAGCCTGATGGCCACATAAAGCAAAGCTTTGGCCAACTTTTCTTGGCCAACTCTGCATGTGTAGGCTGACTTTCCCTGGCTGCTTACCTCAATATGAAATTAATGAATTTCCGGTGACTTGATTGATTGTGTTGCTAGAGGTGTGAACGTGTGGTCGGGGCAGCTGCACTTCACAGCAGACGTGGTGCTACACCAACAGCAGAAATGTGTACACAAACCCGAGGAGGGTGATGGGCAAGCATCTTCTCGTCAAAAAGTTTTAGCGGCAGGCGGGGTTACGGTCAAGGGAAGCTGCTACTAGGCGACACCTACTGTAGGTCATGGCAAGGCTACAGATGGCCGACCAGCCCCTCTGTGTAACACCACCATACAGGGGCAATGCCAAAAATATCGTCTCTATAACCTCTTTGAAATTGACTCAAAACATAACATGCGTAGTCCACAATATGAGCAAAGTGCATAAATCTTGAAAGAAATGTGCTTTTTTTGATTACACTATGCAGATAATATTCCTGCTCTTCTGCATAATAACTCCGTAAACGAAACCTGTGAATTTTAAGGTCATTTAAATTCCACTGAGCTGTTGCCAAGCCTTTGAAGCCAAAAAAATTGCCTGCCATCCTTTTACAATACAGGCTATTGAGCACAGCGTGGCTCACAGGGGCGCCCATAAATAAGAAATATCCTTCTGCTGTTAATTTTGTGAGCTGAGAACAAGATTAAATGCAATGTCTCCTTCTTTGACAAAACACACTGGTGTTTGGCTCCAGATACAGAAGCCTGGGCTGCAGTTTGTGTTTTCAGTACGGTCAAACACTTTTTAAAGTGTATATTAATACTCCTAATGAAGAGTTGGAACTTTGTCTTACCTCTTCTGCAGATTAGATGTTAATAAATGCTAATGTGCCCCCATTAAAAATGTGTCCCAACTGCAGCTGCAACTTGGAGCGCTAATGATGACACATCAAGATTTAATGAGGAGAGCAGAACGGTCAACGGCCAAATACATTAGACCCACCAAATCAAAGCATGTCTCTACAGTATTTTAGCATGTTTAAACACTTTGGTATTAGTCATGTCATTTTACATTTTTCATCAGTTTCTCCGTATACATTTATTGGTTATAATGTAATTGCACCAGACAGGATATTCATTTGCAAAATGGCCATTGTAACAAGAGGCAACAAGTGACAACAATCAGAACAGCGGGGCACTGCATGTCTAATTATTTTGTCCTGTTAACATTCAGTGAAATGTTTTCATTGTGCTTCTACAGTATGTCAACAAAGGACCATATGATCTGTTGTGCTTGATATCATCATCAATATTATTTGATTTATAGCAGCTATAATCAATATTTTTACAAATGGAAGAGGTATCCCTCCTCATCACCCAACTCTATCAAGTTAATTGTTTTAGTTCTGACCTGCAACTTTACTATTTTGGTTTTGGCAGCAGACAGACAAAGTAAGTTTTGTATAGTTAATTAATTATATATGTAAGTGTTGTGTTTACAGCTTGATTCAACTCCCCGAAATTGTCTGAAATTGAGTTGTTGCACATTTAAAAATTGATTAACACGGACCATTTGAGGTATACAGCTGGTATACAGTGTGCAGTATGTACGTAGTTTGATACACTACATTTACATTTGTCTAAGTCCTAGTCCACACAAACTCAGGTATTTTTGACCTCCCTCCCTTGTTCTTTAAAAAAAATCCCATCCACACAAGCACTGTTTCAAAATATCTCCGTCCAAAAAAAACGCAAAGACACGTTAATGCAATGTCAAGAGCATGCCAAAACAACAGGCGGCGATATAACCCTAACCCTAAAGTCATGTTGGCCGAGCAGAAGCCTGAAGAAAAACTATTACTGGAAGGCTGCCTGGCTGCAATGGCACATTGATCGCTCCGCAGTGCATTGGGACGCCTCTGTTCCTCAATACAGTGGAAGAGTAACTGTACAATTATGTGTAAACATGTAAACAAAAATCCTGTTAGTGTGTTAGAACCAGCGCTATTTTGGCCACGTCCACTGGTGCGCAAAATGTTGCCTAATTTGTGACGCCTCGCAAAGGAGATGACGGCACACACTCTGACTTAACAAGACCAGAAAACTTTAGTCTAGTCTACATGACAACGCTGAAAACTGAATTTCTGAAAATCTTCACCCTGGCAGGAGTTCTCCAAAAGATCCATTTTCAGTGACCTAAAACACAGTTTAAGAAAGGCCAAAACAAATACCTATGTACATGTGGTCTAGGCCTAAGATCATTTTGTCATAACAGTATGCAAACTTGTGTATCTTTGCAGTTATTGCAGTCATTGTTTAAGTTACTCTTATAGTTACAATATTACTGCTGGTATAAATCAGTATAAGATACATAATATTGTATCAGTCTGCAGCCCCTCAAGAAAGAGTCAACTGTAGCATATACCTTGAGCAAATTCAATATGCATGAAAGTCTGAAAGTGAATGCAGTTTGCAACTTAAAAAGTGCAGTGCTTTACTTACACTTTATTCCCAGAGGAGTGTACTTCAGTTCACTTCGCGCTGCTACTCTTACTTTTCCACTTTGTGATCCTTCATTTACACTCCACCATGTCTCAAAGATAATAATTTGCATTCAGAACATTTAATAAATGCATAAAAGATGATGCATTGCTATAGTAACTAACTGAATATTCAGTAGCCACCTTGCCACCCGACCTGTTTTTATGTTGATTTTGTCCTAAAAAAAAAAACATATGCCTGATGTGCTCATAAGCACTCTGATTGTGTTTGGTAGCTCAGTAACCGATATTAGCTATTGGTCTGATTGCCTATTTTGAGAAGATGGGGATATTCCGCTGCACTGTGCAGGGAAAGCTTTCAAGCATCCCATGGAGCTAAGTTCTATAGTGGAGAGGAAGCTTTCAAAACAATCATGCAGAGTGGGTTTTATGTCATAAAACATCCCGGTGCTTTCCTTACCGATCAAATTGGATCAGGAGCAGACAGAGATTGATCTATTTTGCGCTCAACAGCTCACTGTGTTTGACCAGATTAGTTTCAACTCTGTGCACCTGTATACTGCCATGGAAAGAAATGAAATATTGTCATTGCAGTTGAGGTGTTCTCCTGTCCATCACAAACAGCCGACTTCGCCTGGACAATAACGAATTCCGCTCGTATATCATCTTCTGTGCCCCGGCACACAGGAGTTTCTCCCACCTCATTTTACTCAGTTTCCCCTCTGCAGGTGAATGAGGGCCAACTGAGAAATGGCTCCATTTGCATCTTAGCTAATTGTATCATTGCTGCAGGCTTCTTTTTTTTTAAGTAGTTAATTTATTTTCTGAGAGCAGAGTTTGGAAGGAAGAAAAAATTGTCAGAGCCGCAAAGCACATAGCCACTATTTGTAGTGAAATTAGGTTTGCTGCAGGTAAGAGAAGGCTGAGAAAGGCTGTGATAAAATGTATAACGTACATATGTTATATTGTCCAGAGACCATAAATATATGGTAAACCACACAAGTAAAACGTATTCTTAATAAGTATGTAAAAAAAAAAAAGTTAGTAAGAGATAAGATCAAACGTTATTGTCCATTCGCACAGAAATGTGTCTTGCTTCACATTCTCCAGTCTACAGAATAACAAACATTTTTCTAAAAAATATCTGTAAGGTCACCCTCAAGCAATCATAAAAAAGACATGATACGATAAAAACATCTGACACACCTGTCTCGTGCAATGCACATTCATGCATCCTACATCTAAACATGTATGTTTAAGATGTTTAAGAAGGAGTTTTCTACATAGTGACCCACCACCTTCGAGCAGATCCGTAGTATTCTAGCTTTCAGTTGGACTGGCAGGCCACTGAACCCGACTGAGCCTCCGTTCTGCTGAATACTTTGCATGGTGGAGCAGAAGAATAGACTAGACTAATAGTTTTTCCTCACTGGCTCCAAATGACCTGAGCTTTTAAGAAATAAATCCTCTGTTGCACCTTGTTGCACATGAAGTCCACATAGTAGGTCCAGTTTTTGAATGAAGTATGTTATTAAGCTGTAACGTATAGCCCAACCTCAATCTTATTCCCACTGCCATCAACACTATGTAACTAGCTCAGTAAAGTTTAAAAAAAAACTTACTGTTTACTTTTATTTTCAAACAGGACATGAACCCTGGACGCCTGGGTGAAAGTCCTGTGTTTGTTTGACCCATCCACCTTCCTTCCTGCTCTGCTCCCATCATAATTACTGCAGCCACTAGAGGACACCGCCACTAAAAACGTAAAAATGGATCGTAATTTTGCTGCATGAACAAGCGACTTATGGAGGCGGTTTTCACGGAGGACAGTCTCATTCAGCCACTGTGGCGATTTCAATGTCTAAAGACAAAAAAGAAGAAAACTATCTTTTACCGCAAATTGAAGGCCGTAGGTTTCAAGGAGTATTACATCAGTAGATTATAACAGATTTGAGGAACATAGATTGGTGAGAACATAAAACCCCTTTGAAAGTTCTTGTTGATGTATCATATTAAGAGGACATTAAGGTTAGGATGCTGGGAACATATACGCTCTATACCACGCTATATCAGTCCAATGTTCACTCCCTTTTAGCTCTGATTTGGGCTTTACCATCTCATGAGAAACATATGTCTTTTCTGTTGTATTTTTAGTTGCTAAATGCTCTAATATTTCAGTAAGCTAGTCACTAATTTTGTCAGGCTTGGTGCTGAATAGGGAGTATACAGTGCGTTTATCTGAGCTTTCATGCTGAAAGACCTGCCTGCTGCAGAAGAGGACATTTATTTGGCAGAGGTGCATGAATGGGTAAATATAGTACAAAAGGTAAAGGGTGTTTTATGCTTCTGCGTAGAATCGACAACATACCCCCGCAGACCCCTCTGCGTCTACGCTGGACCCCACGCCGTAGCCTGACGTGCGCCTCTCGAAACTACAGTAACTACACGTCACTGGTGGTTGGTTAGTGTTGCATTTCCCCCGAATCATTTCCTGGTTCTCCTTCTCCATAAACAACATGAAATCAGGGAGAGGGTTAACTTTTCCTGCTACATATTTCCCACCGTGGTCAGAAAACCCAGGGGAGACACTCTGTTTCTCTTACTATGACTCTAGAGTCAGTACTCGCTCCGAAGCTAATCACCATCACTCTCACACTTCTCCCTCACTATATCACACACTCCCCACACACACACACACATGCCGGCTTGACGCACACGTATAAACATCAGGCCACTTACGCTCGAGCAAAAGCTCTGCGTGGAGCCTCCACAGAACCATAAAACAGGCTTAACAATACAGAAAATACATACATTTAAACAATAAAGACCATCAATTCAAGGAATGATACCAGAGCAAATGTATATGCAGTGTTTATATTGTATTATAATTGTATTATAATGTTTATATTCAATTACATTTAGTTTCCCTTCAAATCAGACAAAATGATGTGACTGCAGTTTGTCTTTGTGCAGTAGAATAGCTTCGCCTTCTGACCACGCTTCACAAAAATGTACGGCTGGATGCAGCACAGAAATGCTCTGCAGCCTACAATACAAACAGTGGCATTGATTTACAAAATAGAGTGAATATATTTCCCGGTTTTGCCGTTGTTTTCACCAGCAGAGAGACACGTTTTAAGACAAGATATAAATGAAAGGAATCCATGAAGCAATTATTCCACCTCTGCAGTACATGGCAGCAACACCATTGGAAAAGGTGTATCAGGGTAACTTTCTCTGTTCTGTCTCACTGAGCAGCTTCTTCAGCCTTTTCTCAGCCCGTCAAGCTGCCTTGGCAACATTCAGAGCAGAGTGGCTGAGGCATGGCGGAGAGAAATGTACAGTGGTGGAGTGGTAGGAAATTACAAAAGGAATCAATTCAATGAGTTCCCTCCCTCCATGAAAAAAATGTCTATAAATCAGGCAGGTGGCCAGCCCCAAACAACAACCTTTTAAGATCCTGTCTACCAAGGCACAATGCATTACAGAGCAAGGTACAACTCAGTAAAATGGCTACTATTCTACTAAATCCTTTCTTCTTTTTTTTCCACTCAACCACTTTCCCAACCCAGCAGCGCTGTCAACAAAACAAGCTTGGTGCTTTTCCTGCTGACCTTATCCATATTTCTTTATCATTGGCATGAGATCGGGATGCTTTTTTATGATGTATTAGAGGCAAAGGCATGCCAGAATTTTCTGTAATGCCACAAGAGCAAAGTGGTTCATTCTAAAAGGAGACATCCACCTTTTGAAAAATGTGACACCTATTCTGACACGACCACACTAGCATGAAAGCGAATATGAAGACGTTTTGCTCTTTACCTACAAAAAGAGTACTGAAGAAGCTGTAATCATTTTTAAAGAGTGGGCTTTTGAACACCAGGTCATCATTTAATTTTTTCCTTTAAAAAAAAGCCGTTTGAAGAATGCATTTCTGGGATGAAGCTCTTCTTTGTGTTTTTTTTTATTTTATAACAAATGTCAAGTCGGAACAATTATGATGCCAATTATACTCCCAGTGCCTATCACTTCCTGTGTTGTTTCCCCATGTTTCTCCTCGTGGGATGAGAAGCTTAATGGAGGTTGTAAATAAACTAAATGGCAAGGTCAGCAGGAAAACCACTGATGGAATAAATTAGTGTCCTGCTCTAAAGAAAACAACAGAGGAGACAACATGAAATATAACAGTAAGGAGCAGTAAAAGGGCTCCTTGACCATTACCCACTCCTGATTTATCTGACGAGAGAGGCAATCTAACGCTCCTCCACTGATTTGTCATGTTCCCTGTGACCTGTCCACGGACATCTATATGGGATGGGTGTCAGATCGTGGGCTTAAACTACCGTTAGGTGGCTATTGTGGGGCTCATTTGAGTTAGCACATGTATATGTGTGTGCTGGCGCCACATTAATTTCCACTGTCTGCTGCTGATAAATGTCAAGGCCATTTGAGAGATGGTGAGCAGCATTTATTCACACACACCCACACGCGGAAACAAACACAAGCCAATGCAGCACCATAAACAGCGAGTCGTCACACACCCGTAATGGATGTTATAGTGTATGTGTATGTGATGTAATGCTAAAAACATGTGCTGCCAAGTGAAATAATATGTTTAGCCATGAATGAGCAGCTGAATGTCTAGCATGATCTCAGTCTCAGGTGTAATGGATGCCTGAGAGAGAATCTCTCTCTCTCTCTCTCTCTCTCTGTAAATCACTTGGCTGCTCAGGCATTTCCTGGATGACTGGTCAGTTTCCTCATCATCTACTGTAGGTACAGAGCGAGCAGCCTTATGATGGAATGTAAGCATCACTCAGTTTGTGAATTACATCATCTAGTCTTTTTTTCAACAGAATTACCTGCCATGCTATAATTAGCTAAATGACTCCATTGTAGTGTAGCACTTCACAATAAAACTACTTTGTGTAATTGTGGAGATACTGAGGCCACACAGTGTCAAGTCAGGGAGGCTGAGCTGTAAGGATCTACAGCCTCTTGCAATTGGGAAATGAAGTTGGATCAAGGAAAAAGAGTGACTGTGTGTGTGTGTGTGTGTGTGTGTGTGTGTGTGTGTGTGTGTGTGTGTGTGTCCAACAACATCAGTGTTACCTTGGTTACTAATCCTATTTACTGAGGATTGGATCCATTATTTAGGTTTTTCGTCTCAAAGCTGAGTAGTTGTTATCACCGTGTGTCAGGGACTGAGACTCAGAGAAGACAAATATTGAATATTCTGTGTTTTCTTCACAATATTTCACAGTATTTAATGCACAAGGTGTAATCCATTTTGGAATATAAACTGTAATCAAAACCGGGATGTAAAAATGAAATTATGTGTGTGCATAAAAAAAGAAATTCAAGGGGAAAAGCAAATAGAAATGTGTGGGATATATCTACATAGTTATCTACTTTATGCCTACTGTGATAAAATATAGACTTAGAAATAGTGCATCCTTTCCTTGGGATATATAATTCCTCTGGTCCTGCAGCCAATCATCTTGTATAAAAACATTTGGGTGATGAAAAGGTCACCTAGAAATAATTGCAGGGGAGGCCTACAAAAGCTGAGGGTAATGTGCACTGATAACTTGACAGCACAAAAAAGTCTGAATAAAACTGTAACATGAATTACAGCCTCCGCATTCTGTGAAACGACACACAAAGCATTAGGGATGCAACAATATGGGTATTGAGATAGCAAAGCTGTCCTTCCACTGGCAGCTACTGTATGTGGTTTCTCATAAAGCAGAGGAAACTGCTGTGCCATTCACATATTGTTGCTCCTTCTAATTCTCTCACTCAGCCATAGAGTGGTAATATTTCAACCATGCGAAAATGTGGCCTAGGTAAGCAGTTGACTGGCCGATGACCTTGTACATAAATGAAATAAGGTAAACCATCAACAATAAAGTGTCTATTTAAAATAAATTGATTTAGATTCAAACATCAAATTCAAGTACATACATTGTGTTGTATGGAGCCCTAAAGTGTTCAGTATTAAACACAATATATAAGACATTGTGAAATAAACAGTCAAATGAATAAATGTACCCTATAAATAAGTTAGTTTAATCTAATAAGTAATTTAAGAAATTATAAAAGTGTTTGTTTTATTATCATTCTTATTTTCATTTTTACATAATTCACTTTAATTATAGGCTATAATTACTGTCAAAATGCCCTTTTCAAGTCTGTTTTTATTTATTAATGCCACTTTTACTAGTGACATTTTTATTTCATAATGTCACTTTTCATGACAGTGGCGTTACCAGTCACATGCTCTCAGTAGGCTCAGCAACTGCCGGTTAGCCAACTAGCTAGCTCCTATTGGCTAACCTAGAGAGTCACTACTTGCTCCGTACCCAAAACCCAATCCGTTCAGGGGCCTATTCCCTGACCAATGGGCTATCCTGACCCTCACCATCAATGCCTAACCTGAAGGCTCAAACATCTATGCACATGCGTAGAACAAATTGTTTTTTCCGGTATAGAACAGGCAGTCACAGACAGCACAGAGAAAGAGTCTTTGCTCTTCCGAGTTGTGTGATTTCTCTGAGAAACATCTTTAAAATCACAACACTGCTCAGTTAACCCAAGCTTACAAACCAGCTTAGCTAGTTAACTAGCTCAGTAGGTAGCATGTAAAGCCTTGTAAAGTTAATAAAAAAGAAGTTAGTTGTTATTGTATCGTGTTTATTCACAGCAGCAGCTAGTTGGCTCATTCAGAATTACTTTGATAGTTGTTGCTTTCTGTAGGCTACATGCTACCGAACGTTACCTCCCCATCTAACTAGCTTAAAGTGAGTTCAAAGTGAAGAGCCAATGTTAATGGAAGAAGTTAACTAGTTAACTAAACATTTTCTTGGCAGTAAATCACATAACTCTGAAGAGCAAAACCAGTCTTCTCTGTGGTTTCTCTAGCCAACAGAGTTAGCTATGTTAGTAAGCTACAGGGCGGTTTGTGGGCCTCCTGGGACGCTGACGGTATGTAATATGAAAATGAGAATGATACAATTACACTTGTTTTTTTCGTTGAGTAGTTTAGTGATTCATTTATATATATTTTTCTATATGATTATTTCATAATGTCTTCATTGTTGATTTAATATCTTCAATTTGGGGTTCCATAGTGTTTAGCAGATTCAGCTGGAGTTAGCCTGCCCCAAACCTCTAAAGCTGTGTCCTCCCCTCCCCCTCTGTCTGTGTCCCAGGAGGGCAACTGGAGGAGAATGACTGGTAAACTCCAGACCAGCAACGTGACCAACAAGAATGACCCGCGCTCCCTAAACTCCAGAGTCTTTATCGGCAACCTCAACACAGCCATCGTCAAGAAGACCGACATAGAGGTCATCTTCGCCAAGTACGGCAAGATAGTGGGTTGCTCTGTGCACAAAGGTTACGCCTTCGTACAGTATTTAAACGAGAGGAACGCCCGAGCAGCTGTGGCGGGCGAAAACGCCCGTATCATCGCTGGACAGCCTCTTGGTGAGTCTTTTTTGATTTCTGTTTTTCTCTCTTTAGTGAAAACTTTTCTGTATTGCTTGCATTGCAGATTCCATCAGAAACTCATGAAGGGCAAGTAAGATACAGTCTACACGTCACTTCACAAAAAATATCCCATTGAAAAACAGAATGTTTCGTTAAAGCTTGTTCTTTGCTAGAGGAATGGATGGTCTCTCTCGGGAACACAAAATGCCTTGAGCATCTCTGACTTTTAGTTTAGATCTTCCCTAGGCTCCTAAATGCTGAAGTGTCTTGTGTTTGTTGTCACACTTTTTTGGAAAAAGTCCCTGCTGAATCCTTTAACTGATCCGCGAATGAATGTAAGCACAGTTTGATTTTAACATCTACCAGGCAGCAACTTGCAAAAAGTATGTCAAAGTTCCTGAGACACACTACTTAGAGCAGTACTGTATATGTTAAGTGGCATTGGGATGCACCTACAGTATGCTGTGCAAGCATAATTTTTTCTACTGTGCATGCACTTTGTAATGGGTTGTTTTTTTGTGGATGTTGACTATGAAAGGTTTTTTTATTCACATTTGTTTTGCTCAATCAGAATAAGTTTTGACTGTGAGGAGCATCGTCTTGAGCCTTATCTTGTTAAAACATTTTTGTGAAGCCTGGGGATGCATTGCAAAGATGCAGCAGAGCTCATTCCTAGACACTACTGCTTTAAAACTTGATGTTAAAATAATCATGACTGGATAATAGTGCATGCAGGCAACAGACCTTTGATTAAAACATTTGAAACGTGTTTGGTGTTTTAACTAGGGAACCTGGGGTCCAGAGTGGAAAGAATGCAAATATCAGTTACACAGTTAAAAAATATCAGCATGAGATGATTAAGGTAGCAATACATGATGAAAGTTAAGTGCAGGACTGGAATGGATTATTATGCGAATGTGGAATATGTACAGGGTTGATATTTGGCATTTAGGCTCTGACCTTGTCACTCTCCACAGTGATACACCAATTTTACCCAGCTGAGATTGGGGAGTGATGATGATAACTTTGACCCAAAGGGAACATATATTTGAAACCTACAAGGGGACCCTAAGGTGTACATGGAGGTGTGGCAGAGAGCAACATCTTTGGTGTTTCAACCGGGTAACATGTTCCAGGCAGTAAAGAGTGCAAAGGTGTCAGCATATTACAAATTAAAATGTATATAGTATGAGTTGATCAAAGAGAGTAGTACAACAAGATGGAAGTTTAGTTAGGAACTGAAGTAGATTATTAATGGATGTATAAAGAGAACTGGATACAGAGTTTGAAGCGGAGGCGGTTTAGCGCTCTGCTAACTTAAATTGGGAGTAAAAGATTTAATCTTGCGGCTCATCTAGACTTTCCAAATGTTATCGTGATAGTGATAATTCTGATAGTGAAACGAGTCATCATTTTGCGTTGGTTGTGACACTCAAAAAAATACATCCACTGATTTACAGACGCCTCTTTCACCATCTAAGTCTATTGGAAAAAGTATTTTTTGGTCTTAATAGCATCACAACACACACACAGAAGTTGTTATTCCACTGTTTGCCCACTATGTCAAATTGGCTTCAAAGTCCAGTGTACTTCCTGGGGGCCTAGGATTATTATATGAAGTAGTTGATATTTGGCATTTATGCCTAACCAACACTGCAGGCATTGGGGAGTGACGATAATAAATTCCCCTCTACAGGTGGACACGAGGGTTGAGGTGCAGGTGAGGTGCAACAGACTTTTGTTGACAGAACTAGCTTGCGGGCTTCGCGTCATTATAAGGTGTAACTTAACTGATGGCGTTTGTCCGATATTAGGGAAGCATTGGCATGAAGATAGTGTCTTCGTGGACATTCATGTTTGTCATCTCTTGTCCTGTGGCTTGAGGATGATTTTTCTAAGAGCTCATACACTCTGCCACTCTATTATACATTATGCTTAGGGCAGATCTTTGTAGTTCTAAAGAAGGAATGTTTTATATAAGATTATGAACACAACTGAGGTAAAGAATCCCAGTTCAAGGGCAAAAACAAAATTCCCCAGATTAACTCCTATGTTAATCAACATTAGCTGTAGCTAATGTACAGAGTAAAAATGTGTATTTAAAGAAAGATAAGAAAATACAGAGCTCATATGAAGGTTGTCGTGTCTCCTCTGCATCAACCTTGCAGGTTATCAGTCTGCCTTTTCTTTTTGAACTGCATTTATCAATTTAAACACTGAACCAGTAATCTGACTTGACTGGCCAAGCCTCTTCTAAAATCCATTCAGCTGCTGAGAGACCTAAGTGGTTTCCTTATTTTTATTTCGTATTGTAAAAATGATGGCCGTTTATGAAGGCCTGTCTGTGTGGATCATAGACTGTGTATATAAAGACGGACGACATGTTTCCACTTCCTCCCACTGTACAAAAGTGAAGCCAAAATCTCCCGGAAAAATGTATTTGGCATTCGCTTTTTAGTTTGGTCCATGTCCTATTCGCTAACATGTGCGGGATGTATGACCTATACTGTACATGGGCAACCAGGAGGCGATCAACATGTTTTGGATTCACTTTTGGGGAGCTGTCAAGCCGTCCATCTTCATAAACTGTCTATGGTTTGAATAGGTGTTTATTAAAGCTGTCAATCTTCTTCTGTAATACCGTTCAAATTCGGGTTTTTTTTATATTCAAATTATATTCCAAGGCGAAATACAAGGCCTAGGCAAGAAGGGCGAGATTTGCTAACATTAGCCAACACATTAATACAAAATACACATTGGAATAGTAATTTCAGCATTTGATTAGTATTGATTTATTTATTATTATAATATAATTATACTAGTACAGTGCCCGAAAATGTGCCTGTTTGGAACGGGCCGATTGCTTGGCCTGTGGTATTGCTGCTTTTCGAATTCTTCAAAACCAAATCGGACACACACGCATACATACATACATACACACAGATATGTCCCGCTTTATTTGATAGATTTGACTTGTTCCAACAGCCAAAGTTTTTAATGTTACATTTTCATACTCATACATATCAGACGTTTACTCTAAAAACTGATTTTCTAATCTAATATCACCGAAAATATAGCATCAATGGTTAATGAAACATTTAATGCATCTCAGTCTATTGTTCTGATGCTAAAGACAAACAGACGTAATGATGAGCTCCTGATTAATGTCGGCTAATGTGTTTTTGCTCTTTAAATCTTTCATTAGTTTCATATTTGGCATTATGGATGTTGTAATCAGTGCATAAGCAGAAAAACACATCCGTTATTAAAACCAAATCGCAAGCAGGACCATCGCCAGTCAGAGCCAAAACCATCAGTGAACACTCTACCATATCCATAATAATAGTGTTAGTGATTTATTTGTTACTTGTCTCCAAATCATTTGACTCTCTTCACGTATGATTGCTTGTTTTTGGTTGAGAAAGCAGACATAATCAAAAATATTTTCATTACTCAAGAGTTCAATTCAAAAACATCGCAGCAAGGCAACCCTGCCCACATTGTTATCACTCAATCTACAATTCATGTGGCGGGAGTATGACTGGGAGATGCATCCTTAATTGACAATTAAGGACACCCTCCGTCTCATCCTCTCAAGCTGATGCTCTTTATATTAATATGGCGGAGGAATGAATCAGCCACATAATGATTTGGAGTTGAGGTATGACCTCCGCAAAGGATTCGTTGACGTTTCATTAAATTTTGCAGTGTTGCTGCATTCAGATACGTTGGTGTTTTAACCACTATCGGCTACTGAGATCATCCACAGCCCCCATAAAAAGAAGCAGAACATGTTGTTGTGGAGGGAAAGGTACATTTGAAAAGCATGGTTTTCTGCTGGCAGTGGTTGCTGGAAAAGAAGGACAGTGGGATAATCACATCATACTACGACTGCACAGATCCACCTCAGTTGCTCCGATGTACTGGTTATGACTAATCTGTGCACTCAATGATACGCAAGTGTCAAAGGTCATAGCCTGCCGCCACCTCAGAAGATAAGACTGTTACTCTGTGTGTGTGTGTGTGTGTGTGTGTGTGTGTGTGTGTGTCTGTGTGTGTGCGTGTATGGATGAAAAACAGCTGATGACCGAATGCAAAAATTCTATAATAGCAGAGCTGGCAGCACCTTCCTCCCCCCGCCACTCAGTGAAAAAAAGTGGATGCTCCATTACCCTATCAAATGTGAATAGGAGTTCACGAGATCACATCTAGGATTGTGAGCACAGCAATCATTGCTAAATAGCAGTGCATGCAATGCTATTCTGAATGCCGTAAGTGCAGTGTCTCTTTGCAGTTCAGAGGTACAATAAAGACATTTCTCTAAAAGCACTCCAGATGAACACAGATGTTGAATATTGAGTCTTGCAGGGCAGACGTGAGAAATGTTTCCTCTGTTGTCTCTCTCTCCATGGGGCTGAAAACCCTGACAGTATCCCAGTTAATATTATAAAGTATACAAATCTGCATGGTATAATGTTTTGGCAGCAGATATACAATAAATGAATCCACTTTACTAGGGGTGGGGTCGTTAGGATGTTATCAATACTACTCCTTATCGGTTTGGCTCTTTATTGACGACAAAAACCTAGCAAAAATCAAGCATAAATACTTTCTTTTAATTTTGTTGCCATCTTTTCTCTCTCCCTGGTGCTGAAACATTAAAACACAGGCTGTGTTCCAATTAATTATATAGGGTATCCAAATACGCATAGTCTTGGGAGTTAGTATAAAGGAAATAAAAACACTTTACTGAAAATGATACCAAGCATGCAAACCTCAATCAAACAATTTTGAAGCACTACCAATTTCATGTCTGCACAATGTTTACACCTAGATTTAGTATTACATTACATGTCATTTAGCTGACACTTTTATCCAAAGCGACTTACAATTGCTATGTGTATGTCAGAGACCGCACACCTCTGGAGCAACTATGGGTTAAGTGTCTTGCTCAGGGACACATTGGTTGATGTATCGCAGTGGGATTTGAACCCAGAACTCCCAAACCAAAGGCATGTGTCATATCCACTGCTCCAGATTTAGTACTTTTAATACTCTTTTTTTTTGAGATGTCCATGGAGATGTGTCACCATTACTTCGTAGTAGTTTTACACTGCAAACCCACATAGGTGTTTTCAGTTATTCTGGCTGATTAGACCTCTGTTCAGGTGGGTGGAGTTCAGAATAAAATCACAGTCAGTATCATAACCATCTGAGGTCAGCTGCTCAGTTGTGGCATAAGTCACGTTAAGTAGAAATAGGTCTACCTCTCATTTGTTGTTGATGTTGTTGTATGTTCCCTTCCCTCTGGCTAAAAGCTGACTGGGGGAATTCCTCGTGACACAGTGACATGATGATTGTTGGCATCCATGAACCTTAAATGCATCTGAGCAGTTTTCCTTCTTCACCCACTGAGATCTGTCTGCTGTATCTCTGTGGTCTCGCTCTTCAGTGGACTCAGTGGGCTGCCATAGAGTCAAAGAGTGACAGATTGTTTTTGCCCTCAGCTGTCCCAGCATGCACTAAACCATGACCATTTTACTGCTGAGTTTTCAAAGCTACATGTATGCAAGTACAGCTGACAGTAACCCGAATGCTATCTGAACAACCATTGCTGTATGTTGCAGCAAGCTAAAATCAAACGTAGGTGTTTTGAAAGTTTTCTGAGTTTCTATGAAGAGTTATGATTGTAAGACTCCATTGATGTATTTGGATCAAATACTGAGATGCATACCACTCTTGCCCTTTATGTGGTGAGATGAAGATCTCGCTTTTATTTTTTTTCTCATCTACCGAGGTGGTTGTTTCAACTATGTCCTGATGTGGCACCGTGTGCTTGTGTGTGATTGGCAGGTAGTGATGTAAAAGGACAATGAAAGAATAGCATCCCACATTTTTCTAAGAGAGGCCATGTATGGAGATATATACAGTGGCCCTGAGAGGCCACAGCACGCAACAATAAGACAACACATGCAAAAAAAACAACACACAATAATAAGACAACACATGCAAATAGCCCACACCACAACGGAAATGTTTCCAGGGGACACTTTTAAGTGATGCACACGTGCCTCAACCATTGGCGTTTCCGGTACATAGACAGACCAACAATTTTCGCCATTTTATTCATCACTAAATTCACTTCTGAGTACGTTTTAGGCGAGAAATGAACTCTTTAGATTTCGAATATAAGCAGTCTTGCGCAAATCGTTGCCGAATTGACAATTTGCTTCAAAGTTTTCGGAATTGAGTAGCTCCATAAAATGACGCGACAGCCAGCTAGCGCCTGCCGGGGCCGCTAGCTCGTCGCTCAGACAGTCGTGCTCCGAGACCCCGCTCTAAGCTGGAGGTCTCTCAGACCGGTCACGTTGATGGATCGTTTGTTTAAATATCACAACACATGTCCATCATAAACGGGAACCTGTGGTTAGCTGCATTTTCGGAGTTAATCTCCACAAGCGCTTGCAGGCTTAACAACCTCGCTGGCCGGCCGTCACACACACACACACACACACACACACACACACACACCGATACATAATAATAAAATACTGAGCACCCTACGTGTGCCAGACTTCCAGTAGGCTACATTCATTTAAAATTAAACATTGCAGTTGGTGCTAAGTGGAGAGTCTGTCATAGTGTGATTGGTTATGTTGGTGGCATTGATTCTTGATTTCCCACGAAGCTGATCGCGGTTACGTGCCAGTTTAACTTTTCATCTCCAATCCTATCTGTATTTGTGAGAAGTGGCGCTGTCCTGAGTTGAAAGCCTACTTTACGGCTAAATTATCGAGTTAATAGGCATGTGTGTTCGTGTCGGCAGCTGTCCATTTCCTAAGGCTCTGAAATGCAAACATTTTTTGTAATAATTTGGCAACGATTTTCGCAAGACTGCCTATATTGGAAATCTAAACAGTTCATTTCTCGCCTAAAACGTACTCAGAAGTGAATTTAATGATGAATAAAATGGCGAAAATTGTTAAAATTGACCTGTTGTTGGTCTGTCTATATACGCCAATGGTTGAGGCACGTGTGCATCACTTAAAAGTGTCCCCTGGAAACACTTCCATTGCGGTGTGGGCTATTTGCATGTGTTGTCTTATTATTGCGTGCTGTGGTTTATTTGCATGTGTTGTCTTATTGTTGCATCCTGTGGCCTCTTAGGGCCACCGTATATATAGGCCGCTGTGCAACATGTGGGCGGAGGGGGGGGAGAGAGAGAGAGAGAGAGAGATAGAGAGAGGTTAATAGCAGAGAGAGGGTGAACTAACAACCTCTCTGGAGAGTCCTTCTGGTAGTAAGCACACCTGATAATCTCCCCTCTGTTGACTCCTGTTTTGAGTAGCCTGACCCAGAAGAGAGCTGCATTCCCTTCCACCTGGAAGTTTCATGGTGAAGGTCCATTCATACAATATTAATGACCACAGTGAAGGATAATGTGTGATGGATCACCAATCATACTGCCTCCAAATGGCATTGGCAAGAGTTAGGCACATAAATAATAAAGTGATTTAGATGCAAAATCCATCCTAAGCGGATTACAAAGGCAGTGGCACTGCAATCAATCGTCATTTTGGGCCAACATGATGCATAGCAAGGAGCACAGGACACAGAAACTGAAGCATACTGGGAAGAAGGAGAAGACGGAGCAGGGACAGGTAGAGGGAGAGTGTGCAGGGAGTATTGCTTTCAGTGTGTAGTGTGGAGTGTCTTGTTGTTCAAAACTGGCTAAAGACAGTTGCTGCAATGCATTTTGGAATATTTAAAGGCACTCCTACAGTGGACTTTGATGGCATCAATGTTTTCTATTCTCTTGAAGGCCCTTTACACAAATTTCCAAATGGGACAGGCCATAATTACATAAATGTATGCAATATTTGGTGAAAACCTTGGAAAATACAGTCTTAGATCAGTGGTTTATCACTGTATTGTTTTCCCTCTGCTGATATGACGCCATGTATGCATTTATTTTTTTGCCATGTGTGGGCTATGTCTTTGGTTGTTTTTATTGTGTGACTTTCTACCACTGAAAACCAATTTCCCTTTGGGATAATTAAGTTAATCAATCAAAGCAACCTATCAAAATACGACAAGAAATAACCCAGAATACACTGGCGAGCGTGGTTAATGTTGAGCCTAAAAAAAAAGAAAAAAACTTACATTCAGCATTTCACGTTGTCCTACCTTTGCTGACCACGATAAGCTTCAAAATCTCATTGAGATTTTTTCTGTTTCCATTTTTTAAAATGTTCCATTTTAATTGCAGTACTATGATTCACCAGGCAATCCTGGCTTCATCTGACATTCCAAAATTGATCATACAGTCTGACACAGATTGCTAACCATAGACCCTTCTCATCACACAGTGTGGCATACAATGAACATATAAGATTGTGATCGCACTATAGGTGCCTGAAAACAACAGTTTGATTTATTGTTGATTGTTAGATTGTGAGAGAAGTCTATGGAGTATGTATGATGTATGAAGCCACAGCCAGCGCTTGGTTAGCTTAGCTAAGCTCAAAGACTGGTATGGAAAATAGATAACATGGCTCAGTCTGAAGGTTATACAATCCTGCAACCAGCCCCTCCTTAAATCACTAATTAACACAAATATATATTGGCTCTGGGACACACAGGTCTGATCAACCTGTGGTGGGCCTGCACTGATGAGAGTGTATTGTGAGTAAAAGGCCGAAACACCCAATGATGCTGGGGTACACAACCGATGATGTGTTCCAGTTAACAACCAATGGTGGTCAACAGCGCCCCTATGTCAGGATAGCCAGGCTGGTTCTTCGGGATTGTAACACCTAGTCCTACAAACCAATCTTGTTTGTTAAATCTATACAAAAAAAAACCCCGTAAAAAACTAGTTCTCGTTTTATGATGGGTGGTATTGATATTCTCTTCTAACTCTCAGCAAGAAAGTGATTAACCACATTTTTGGTGGAATAATTTGTTGTTGACCCCCAAGAATTAAAAGTGCAAAGGCTTTTGGCTTGACTCATCATTTTGCAGATTCAAAAGCATTCTGGTAAAAACAAAAAAGAAATATGTAACTCACGTTTACAAAGATGAGGCTGTAATGTAAAATGAAACACTTCCTCACAAAATACATGCAACTCCTTAAATGCTGTGAATATCACAGGCTTAACAGTATAAGTGAATACCCAAAGGGGATTTTTTTCTTTAATGTCTATCCAAAGCAATCCTCCTGCATTTTCTCCACCTGACTGCTGTAATTCTCTCTAACATTCACCATTAGTATTCACAGGCTCACTTTCACTTTGAAATTTGCATAGATAATTCCAACTATGTCTACAATAACTGCACAGCTCAGTAACTTTATTTTAGAGAGCCAGGTTCAGAGGCATGAACAGTCATGAGTGAGAGGCCTTCTGGGTATTGCAGTATGCAACTAGATCGGCCAATTCTTCCTGATCCATTGGACTGAGCCTTGCCAAAGCTAACCCCATAAGGCCCCCTTTGTGTTCTTGTCATGTCCCTGTGTTTGCTTCTGAGGCTGTGAGAGTATTCAGTGTGTGTGTGTGTGTGTGTGTGTGTGTGTGTGCATGTTTGTGTGCTTGTATGTGGGGGTCGATGTGTGCTTGCAGATGGAAAATGTTGAGTTGGGAATTCAGGTTTGTGCACAGAAAAGGAACCAGAGTGAGGACACTTCACACAAACTGTAATATCAAAACATTATCTCTTTCTTTCTCTTTGCTCTCCTATTCCCTTTCTTCCTTTCTTCTGATACCTCTCCTTGTCCTTGTGGGTGATTAGAATGCACCCTGGTTGTCTGTCTCCTCCCTCATTAATCACGCTCTGAGCGACGGAGCCGGACGTTGAATGCACAGTTGGCCTGACCCAGCACTTGACAAAAGCATCCATAACAGCAGGTACAGAGCAGTGTGCAGGCTCGCAGTCATACAATAACATCAACAGCATAGCCATGCCGAGGATTTATCTGAGCTGTAATGTATTCAGAATATAAGAATGTGTTTCTTTTGTGGAAACAGTACTGACAAAATTTAAAGATTGTCATTGTGCACTTTATAGGCTTTAATAAAGCCACCAGGAAAGCACATTTCCCCTGCTGCCAGGATATCTTATTGTCTCTCTGTCTGTCTTTTTCCTCTCTTTCTCCATCCCTTTCTCTCTTTCAACCATACTGACAAATGCTTTAGTGGGGCATGAGGCACTGTGTGGACAAAGTGAGATGGATTACTGTGTGGATTTTGGCAGGGGAAACTGAAGCTAATTCTCTGATTAGAAATCTGGGTTCAGAAGGCAGAGAAACACTGAGCTGTGCATCTGTGTGTCTCTGTGTGTGTGTGTGTGTGTGTGTGTGTGTGTGTGCGCGCGTGTGCGTGTGTACAAGTTAACATTCAAAGTTTCACTTTCCATCACCTCTGCTACAGAGCAACAGGCCATTTTATATTATGTTATATATAAAAAAATCACTATTGTGGTGCAGGGTGGTGTGCTGGTTGTGTGGCAGGTTGCAGTGTGGATTCTCATACAAAAGCCAAATAGTTTTGTTTTTTTACTATACATACTGGTATGTATACATATATTTGACTTTTCTATTTTTTTAAGAGCCCTTTGTTGGGCAGTTGATGAATGCCATAATATATGTGGATAAACAAGAATACCATGTTTGTGTACTTGTGTTAAAATGATCCATGTTCAGTTTTACAGATGTATATAGAGGCTGATGGTGTGCTGTTATTCTCAATCTAACCTCCAGTATTGAAAAATATAAATTTGATCACCAAATAAAAAACTTATGTGCCAAAGTGCTCTTGAGCAAAACAAAGAATCCTGCTCCCTCAGCACAAACAAAACGGCCAATATTAAAAATGTAATATCCACTCCATAGCCACCGGAAATTCCAGTGAGATATCCAGTGAGTTGCGTGATCTACAGATGTATAACAAAAAAAGAAAAAAAGATCATCGATTCCAAATTGATTAACAGGTGTTCTCATGCAACATTTGTATTGTTTATGGCTGTAATAATAATCAGAATGTTTTTTTCAACTATGATCAAGTGAGAAATATGCTAAAGTTAAAGATGCCGACTTTCTGTTTATAACTCAGTCCTTATAGTCATTCAATAGCTAAACGGGAAAAAGACGTAGATGAGGCATTTAGAAGTAACGAGTGACTTAGCAATGCATTTCGGTACTCAGATTACAAGGTAGATTTTATTTTGATTTGTTTATTTCAATTAAAATGGTGTGACTTTAGAAGTTATTTTTGTTAGCATAAATTAAATAAAAACAGCAGCAAAAACAGAAATAATCTTATGTAATCTGGCACAGATGAAAGGCTGATAATAAGAAACACAATCAAAGTCTGCTTGATATAAACAAGACTGTTGTTGCTTCTGAAGCAGGGCCACAATCTTGCATTACATTTATAAAAAAGATTGACAGCCAAACTGCAGACAAGCCTTTATAAAAAAAAGGGTAAAATGTACTTAAACCCTAATCTTTTGTTTTGGAGATCCCTGGGCCCTCTTCAATGCTTTATGGTAATCTCTGTATTTTGTCACCTTCAGCAAAGGTGCACGCAAAGTTTGTGGCAATTACTTATTACTTCAGTATTTTGGGTTTTAATAAGGTCAGAAAGAAGAAAAGAAAAACATATGTTTTTTTTTTTTTCACATGCAGCAGTGGGGTGTGTGAGAGAGTATATACACACACATTTATTTTGGAGAAACACTGCAACTTGTTAGTTTTTAAGGAGATTACTTTCCCTACCACTGGTCATGACATGATCCGAAATATAACATTGATGCCGACATGAGTCAGTAAGTATAGAGGACACATCCATCTTCATTCCTGTCTTCATATCTTCCATCTGACCGACCAGGCTCCTCAGAGTCTCAAGCTGCATTTCTTTCCTTTGTCTGACCGAGGATCCCTGAAGCTGTTGTCCCTTCTTGTAGCTTTTTAGCAGTTAGTAAATAAGATGATGAGAGCCCAGTCCAAGGTGAACAGTGGGGACAGTGAGAAATAGGATTAGCTTGAAGACTAACAAGCATCCTGGCTGAGATGTGTTCATTAATATTACATCCATTTACAGAGACAGAGACAGAGAGAGAGAGAGAGAGAGAGAGAGAGAGAGAGGCACAGGCAGCAAGGGGAAGTGGCTGTGGATCACTGAAGAAGAACAGAGTTGGATAATTGTTCCCCAGTTTAGATTAGGTTCACATTTAGGGCATGCTGATGCAGACAGGATGGGTTTGAATAAATGGATCATTGTTTGAAATTTGAGATTAGGGGCTTTTTTTTATAATCCAAAAATGTACAACAGATATGCTTGTTTATGATTAGACACCATATTTGGAATAATGACATCAACTAAAGAGGCTCGGCTTTACACGTCGCAGCGATGTGTATCAAGTCATGTGTAATGAGCCTTTTGTGTAGGATTAGTGTTCTAGATGCTCTACTACATGCTGACAGATAATACTTCAGTAACAAAGCTGTGTGTTTGTGCCAGGTGCGCAGCCTTGCTATGACATAGACCACTGCAGTGCAACCTTTTCACAGAGCATCAGCTAAACAGACAGACCTTCATAACACAGACCCCCCCCCCCACTCCCCCCACACCCTCCCCAGAATGGAAAATCTGCCCTTTAACACTCCACAATTATTGATTCAGTCAGTCATGTCTGTCTCTTAATTCACGCTGTAATCGTCGATATGCACCTCAGGCTGAATGACAAAAGAGAAATCCAGGCGATTAAAGGGTGACGTATTGTGTGAGTAATGGTTTGTGACTTGTGATTACACATGCAGTGATAATTACTGCGACCCCGGAGGGTTTCTGCGGACCCCTGCTCACAGGGCTCTGCAGCGTAACCCCTCTGACTCCCCCCGCTTAGTGTGCGAATTAAGAATCACTGTGACAGACTCACAGGGGAGTTCTGCACCCTGAATGAAGATGGACAGTATAAACAAAATAACATTAAAAACAGCCCATAACCACACCCGGAGCAATCTCTTGCTCTCTGAAGTGTTTACTTTTCCCTCTCACATTTCCTCATTTGACATTTATTCTCCCTCCGTCTCCTCGCTCTCTCACGCTACTTTGTTTCCACCCTTCCTCATTCCCTTCATCCTCTTACTCACAAGGCCTCCTCGCCAATTACGCTACAAATCGGACTGCTTGTGAATCATTGCATCCAGCATAAAATACTGACTCACAGCTGGAGGAAGGGAGCTAGCCTTGGGCTCCACTGTCCGGTAAAAGGTCACGCTGAGCATTATGGCGGTTAACTACCCCAAGTTTACTGCAGTCAACACTTTGCATTAGCTGCAGCCAGGAGTTAACTCTCTGACAACATGCAGACACAGTTTACAGTCAGGCCATAACCATCCCTAGGTACTCAGAGAACTGGTGCATGACAAAACTGGTCACTTGGCCCTCTTAGACCTCAAGCCTGTGCTATTTCAGGGAGTGCAACTAGAAGGATAATTCCGCCACTGTCTGAGAGGGCACAGATTTGTTCCTGACATAAGATCCACATGCAAACTTATGTCTAATTGAATATAGACTGATTAAACAAAGCATCTGGTACATTGGTCTGATATTTTGCAGACCTTTTTCGAACAATCTCGCCTATCTCAAAGCTTAAAACTCTTAAACTCAGCTTCCTTTCATTTTATCTGTCTCCTCCTGTGTGGCTGGTATAGATTTAATTATGGAAATCAAAACGGCATAATGACTTCTACCTGAATTGACCTCTTCATGAAAAAAAGTGTCTTGATTATTTTGCATATTCTGTGAAGATTTGATTAAAACACTGAACTGCTTGCTCGCCCTGAGAAATTCAATTGGATAAGAGTTAAAGGGTAACTACTGTTTTTTTCAACCTGGACCATATTGTCCTATGTTTTTGTGTCTGAGTGACTGATGGGAACAACAATCTTTGAAATTGCTCCAGTATTAAGCAAGATCGCTGCAGTCGGCGACGAAACAAGCTACAATGTAAGTCAATAGGGAAATTGTCCAGCTTGTATTTACCTTCACAAAAGTGCTCGTTTTGCCACTGACAGGCTCAGATTAATATTCTAAGTGTCTGACAACATTATGGAAGGGGTTACAAGGAGGTGGACCTATCTGTTAAAGAGTAAGATCGTTAATTTAAACATATAAACATCCACGAAATTACGTTCGCCAAACCAACCAAACTCCATGTAAATAAACAGTAATTTTAGCATCATAAAATACACTTCATTCAAAGTCGATAGAAACAAAATAAAACTATGAAAAGCCATTTTGGGTCTTCTTTCCACTTCTCCAACCATCACAACTCTAGTTTGGGTTAAAAATAAACACAAAGTTTACAGATGTACATGTGAAATTGTGTTGGCTATATACACGCTAAAAGCATTGCTTTTTTTAAATGGAGTCTGGTTGGTTTAGAGCTAGCGACTTCAGAGCTGTTTCTGGTTAAACAGAAAGGACTTAAAGAGGTTTTAAAGGTCTATCTCTGAAGGGATCCTTTTCATAATGTTGTCAGACACTTAGAATATAAATCTGAGCCTGTCAGTGGAAAAACGAGCACTTTTGTGAAGGTAAATACAAATTGCATTAGCTATTACTTACTACTTACATTGTAGCTTGTTTCACCACTGCTGACTGCAGCGATCTTGCTTAATACTGGACCCATGTCAAAGATTGTTGTTCCCATCAGTCACTTTCACACAAAAACATAGTAAAATAGGGTCCAGGTTTAAAAAAAACAGTAGTTGCCCTTTAAGTTGCTGGAGCCAAAGAGATGGAAAGGTGCACACTGTACTGAGCTGACAGGATGACCAAAAAAAAGTTTATTGCAGCTGTTGAGAGAGAGGAAGCCTAACACACAGCTGTCTGCTCCGTGTCTCCAAGGACTAATTGACAAATGCAAGCTTAATACGCACAGGGAGGGGTTGTCTTCAATAGATAGCAGCTGGCTTGAAGTGCATGCCTGACCTTGACAACGCCTTGTGGCTTGTTTACACATCCTCATTAGCCCGTAGCCTTGGTGGAGAAGTAGGAAGTGGTAAACAAGTTGCCAAACTAATGACTATAAAAGGAGGAACATTTATTGGTAAATACCAGTGTTGTAGTCATCACTTAGTCTCGAGATTAGACTAAGTCTCAAGACCACTTTTTGAAGGTCTCGGTTTCATCTCGGAATCGACCACAATTTTATTCAGTCTTGACTCGGTCTCTGATAAAGAGGACACTGGATTTTATTTCAAGACCGGTCAAGACCACAACTGCAGGGATATCACTAAACTGCCTGTGCATTGTTTGATTTATGTGTTAACGTCATTGTTGTAATTTGATGTAAAACTTCCTGCTTCAAATGCAACCAATAACTTGACTCATTTCTAATTTGAAATTTGTTATTGTTAATCCCCTCTCCCTGTTCCCTTAACACACTTTCAAGAAAGTGAATGAAAAGGGAAACAGGAGAAGAAGCTCTGGCTGTCTGGCACTGGTCTGGTCTGGACTCAGTCCCTGCCTTGGTCTTGGTCTTGGTCTTTACTTGGTCTTAACCCCTTGGTCCCCCTTAAGTCTTGGTCTTGTCTTGCCCTCGATACACTCTGGTCTTGGTGATGACTGGGTCGCGGTCTAGGTGGTCTTGACACACTAATAAATACAAGGTGCTTTCATACAGAGTATTCACACAAGATGACAAAAAATGTGAATGTAACACACGAAAGATGGATAACTCGAAGCATGGTTGTTAATAGTCCCATGTGATGTCAAATCTGTACCAAGGTTTTAAGCATCTTACTTTTCAGGGTACACTATGTGAACATACCTCCATAAGTGGGGCTTTGCAGCCTCTGGGACTCAGAGTGCTTGAGCTGTAAAGTGTGTCACCTTTTTTTCCCATAGCCTACCTGTGTGACAGAGTTATTAATGAGCTGTGTCTGTATTTATGCACCTCATCTAACAGGGGAAGATGGGCTGCCTTCATTACTTTGAGTTGTGGGAGCCGTCCTGTCAAATGAAATTTGAGCCTTGGCCAAGACGAGCGCTTCTTATAACAAAAGGGGAAATTCATCAAGTGTTCATTTGGTTTGACGGGTCACGACGGTGTCAGTCTCGTCTCCTCTCTCTCATCTCATACATGGAGTAAATGAAGATCATGGAGTCAGAAGTGTGCTTGTAAAACAGCACTTTTCCACTGTGTGGTCACTGAGCGCCACACTGTGGTTCACAGCAGCTATTACCACTTGTGACTGTCATAACCAATACAGTGTGCTTTAAGTTGCAATCATGCCTCACAGATTTATGTACAAGTAACAGTTTTTTTTCTATTTTTTAATGACTTCCCATCTACTTGGTTTCGGTTTCTTTTTGTTGTTGAGAGGAACTAACTGGTCATGTCTTAATGTGCTTATGTGTGACTTTCTAAAAACCGTGGACAAGTTTGAATTTTGATGCAGTTGGATTTGACACACATCATATTGAAGTCCTGGTAGAGTGGCATAACATTATGTTATTATATCAATTGAAATGTCTTAAAGAGGTTAATTGACTCTTGTACGTCTATCCTGTCATTTGCAAAATGTAGTGCACATAAAGTATGTTCTTCAGAATATAACAAATGTGCATGTATACAGTGTATATATAGGGTGTTATAGAGATGTTTTTATGCATGTGTCTATGGTAATGACAATTAATATTAGTAGCATTATTATATGTACTTTGATTATCAATCAGTACAGTAAAATGCATTTGTATTGTACTTCTTTAAAAGGCTGTTTTGAGGCTTAAGACTTATGTTTGAAGTTAGGATTAGGCATTAGTTACAGTGAGACTATGTCAGAAAAAACACATTATTTCTATTTCAATTGAAATAATGAATATATATGCAATACAATTCACCATTAATCAATTCAATACTCTCAGGGGTTTGCTCATACAGCCTTGCTTGGTCTTAGAACTGAGCATTTAATAATATCCCGTAATTGTTACTTGTGGCAAAAGTCTAACTTTAAGGTTAGAGTTAATGGACTGCATTATGTCAGTACAGGTCCTCAAATGTGTGCAGCTGGAAATACTTATTTTCAAAGCTCATCACAGTCTTACATTATCACAGATTGTTGCAAAGATAAGATAAGATAATCCTTTATTAGTCCCACAGCGGGGAAATTTGCAGTGAGGATCATCTGTGAGCACCAAAACGTGAATAGTTTTTTTTCCAATGTTTTGACAAAAATACATGTTTTAAAATGATTATCCCTCAAGCTTAAGCACTGCCAACAAGTGTTTTTCTAAAGGGGAATTTCTACTTTGCAAATGTTTTCATAATCTATTTGAAATCTAATAGGTAGAGGAACCATAACCGATTTTCATCTCAACTGAATAACTGCAGTCAGTTTCATCACAGTTTATGAAAAGGGGACACAAGAGGAGATGTTTTACATATCGGCTGAAGATTGCTGTAAAAAGGGACAGACTTGCAGAGGGATTATTTCCTCAGACAGAGCATACAGTAGGTGTGACGCTGGTGTGGCCAAATTAGTTAATTATGTAGACTGTGAAAAAAGCACTTTTAAGTTGCATTTTGTTATATTACAGTTTGGAATTCTTAATTTTATTACTTTTTTAGGCCTATGTGTAATTGCTGTATGCTGCATATGACTTGTGTATGATGGTACCCTCTGAGTCCCCCATGACATAGAAATATGAATCAATTGTAATGCTGCCGTTTGTTTATTGTGTCTTTATTTGCAAAACTGTACTTTGAACTGAAAAAGACTTGAATCCTGGTGTTTTAGTAGATTGATATGTTTTTGATGCATGTATTATGTAAATAAATGTAAATGTAAAGTTTGTGGTTAGAACAAGTTAGTAAAAGTTAAAAAAAGAAAAAGAAAAAAAAAAAAGAAAGTACGTGGCGTTTGTGTCTGTTTCCTCGTCCGGATTTGACTTTTTGCAGCCAAGAAGTTTGTAAAAGTGTTTGTGAGTTGAGATTTTCTTGTTAGATTGTGTTAAACAGTTCTGTGCCGTCAATATAAAGGAACAGAATTGGAATATGGAATAAGTGATCACAGAAGTAATATTTAGGATTAGTAGTGAGAGCAGAAGCGTTAACGTTCAGTCCTCTGAACAGTTACAGATGTAGAGCACGACAATGTGTCCGACATTGTCTCGTAAAGGTTTTCACTTAAGCTGCCATTTGTCATCCTTGGTGCATTAATCACTCTATTCTTTACGAGTGTTACTTTCTAAATCATGGAAAAGAAACCGCAGCCTCGTTAATCTCAGATGCAGTAGGTAGAATCAAAAATGAAGTAAAAATCCACCTGCTTTGGTGCCTCTTTTCTTCTGCGGTATGGGCAATAGCTCAGGCATTTGTGGCTCCATTACATCCAGGAGACATTATTGCCTATGTATCAGGTTTCTTCAAACTGCCTGTGTCCCTCCCTGTGTCGTTTGTATTATCTCTGGGTGAAAGACCGTGGCACTGATAGCGTCTGAGCTGAATTCGATTTGGCAGCCTTTATGAATAGCAATTGTGACTAGTTCAACATTTGAATACTTCTTAATGTGATTCTTTGCACTCTGCTGACCCTGCCAGATGAGAGAGAGAGCGTGAAGCAGAAAGAGAGGCAAAACAGTGAGTGAGTGAGAGGATGAGGGAGGAAAAATAAGGGAAAGCAAGTAAGCAGGAGGGAGGGATAATGCAGATTAGGGCCTTTAAAAGAAATAAATGAGGTCTTACTTGAGATGATGTAGGCTGGATAAATGTAATTCCAGTGATGTGTATGAAAAAGATGAATGATTTAAATGAAGATGATTAGAAGGGTTTTGTTTTTCTGCCCAGCTTTTTAGAAAGTAATCGCTCAGTTTAATTAAAAATTAAATGTGTACTTGTGTATTTGCTTATTTACTGAGGATCTGTGGATTGTAGAGGGTTGGTCAAGCTTATTTACATGTTCTTCCGTTAATTACTCCAGTTTTTTTTCCCAAAGTCCAAAGACATGTCTTACCTGGAGACTCCAACTAACTTTCAGTGTGAAAGTGTGCTTTTGTTTTTATGTGTTTTATGGGTTTTCTATCTGTATTTTATGCTCTGTAACAGACTGGAAGCCAGCTGATTCTCTGCCTTTGGCTCAAGACATGCTAAAATAGACTATCGTCCTCATATGATGGGAAACAAATGGATGAATGATCCGCATTTATACATTTTAATAAAGTAAGCCAAGCAATTTTTGAATAAAGCTAAATCCACCCTACTACAGACTTTACATTGTTCTGTTCCTGTGATTTCAGACAATAAAACCATAATATACAAACACAGAAAATGATGTTTTTAAACTAAGAAATTAGAGCAAAACATGAGGTGACAGATTGCTTCTGTTGGCCCACTGACACTGATTACTTAAAGACGCAGTATTCAAGGGAGCTAGGGCTTAATCAGCCGAATAGGAAAATGCAATCAGGCATATAAAGTCACCAGGGCCGCTTTTATCACTACATCTGTCTCTCTGATGTTCAGCTTATAAAGAAAATCCATAAACTAAGCCGGCAATATAGAAATAACAAGTCAATTCTATTTTTAGAGTAGATGTTCCCTTTAAATCTCTCAGTTGGAAGCGGGCATTGCTGTCATGCTGTTTGTGCTCCACTAGAGTGCACAATTTTCCTTCCCAGGTTTGGGTTGCAATCAACACTTGAACCACAAGGATGCTGGTGTTGAACACGTTGAGAGGTTTCCTGCAGTTTTTGCTTTTAGAGGAGGTAACTCAGAACCTGGTAGTAATATGTGTATGAAACCTGTGTGTGTGTGTGTGTGTGTGTGTGTGTGTGTGTGTGTGTGTGTGTGTGTGTGTGCGTGTGGGCTTGTTTAACTTAATTCGTGCGGTCCAAAAACCGGGAGTCCAGTATAGTTGTGGAGTCCTGACAGCTTCGTGGGGCCAAAATGCTGGACCCCACATGTTTAAAAGGCTGTTTGAGGGTTAAGACTTGGTTGTGGTTATGACTGGGTGAGGGTAAGGGTTGAGGTTAGGCATTTAGTTGTGATGGTTAACTTTAGGGTAAGGGGCTAGGGAATGCATTATGTCAATGACGGGTCCCCACAAAGATAGTGCCACAAACCTGTGTGTGTGTGTGTGTGTGTGTGTGTGTGTGTGTGTGTGTGTGTGTGTGTGTGTGTGTGTGTGTGTGACAGGATGCCTTTTTTCTCCTTAATAATGTTATTTTTGAAAAACTCTCCCAGGGCATTGTTCTTCTTCTTCCCAGTATAATGCACACTGCCCCTTTGAGTAGTTGAGGCTTATCTGCATGCATAAACTTGGAGGTCACAAAATGTATACGAAAACACTGCTAACAGGGCAATAATTTGACACTGTTTTATAATAGCGTGCATCAGAGATTATCTGGGCAGAGTTTTCATGGTGAATGCTAAGAATTTAAATGAACAGAATGTTGCAGTTCTACAACAACAAAAAATCATTTGTTCCAGTTTGTTTTTTTTTGTATTTTTTGACATCTTGATCTGTCGAATGGACGGAATCCAAACAAATGAGTCGTTGAAACTTTATAAGCTTGATATTAGCAAAGAGAGGTGATTTGCTTTCACAGACTGATAAGCAGTTGCAGGAGTTGACACACTAGATTTGTTTGCAATTACTCAATGCCAAAAGCAGTACGTGTCTAATGAGCTAAGAGAGGCTGTAAGTAGTAGGCCAATGATATGTGATGGCTTGAGCAGATTTATATCCATCATGTAGAAAATCTTCCCTGTGGGCATCCGCAGCATCCCTCCATCTCGGCTATAAATGAGGGTCATTTGTTAACAGGCAGTGTGTTTCAAATGCCAGCAGAGATTGTCTGAGAATGCCGAGCATTTTGATCCGGTTGATATATGTACTTCTTCTAGGAAGCTCTTAGTATCTTAAAAAAGGGCAATGGTGTGCTTAGTTCTTTGAAGACTTCACGAAGTTCCTAGAAACAGGGTGTATTCTTCTTAAGGAAATCGCCATGTCCAAGTTGTTTCTCTTCATCTTCCCTTCTCGCTAAGGAAACTTCAGCACCCGGGTCTTGAATTGAAATCAGTTTAACTGGATTTAACCAGCCCTGTGGTGCAGTATAGCAAAAGAAATAACAATGGCTGCTTAAGAGAGGCGTTAATATATTGCAAGCTGTCCTTTGGGAAGATGTGTATGTTCAAGTTTTTACACTTTCTCCCACATTAGTAAGTGTAAGTAAGAGCTTAAACATTTATTTTTTTGGCCATCAGGGGGAAATGCAAACAAGCTGTGAACATTGATATATTATATATTTATACTTTTATACTATATCATATTATTATATGGGGCGTCTGGTAAGCTCACGTGGTTGAGCATGCGCCCCATGTGAGGCTCAGTCCTCCGCAGCCGTGAATCGGTTCTGACCTGCAGCCCTTTGCTGCATGTCATCCCCCTCTCTCTCCCACTTTCCTGACTTAACATGTCCTATCAATAAAGGCAATAAAAGAAGCCAAAAAAAATCTTAAAAATATATATATATATATATTATATTATACTTTTGTTAATCAGATCACCTATATCCAATATTTACCCTCCTTTTTAATGCTGTTTCTGGTCTCCACCAACTCCAGGGGGAGGTATCTGGCTCTTTAGCTGCCACATGCTCGACTATTTAGCTGCTTCAGTCACTAACATCTGTCTGTCTGCCATTTGGAAATGACAGGTAGTGTACAGTGGGCTTTTAAAACATTTGTATTGTGAACAGCTGCCTGCTGCAGCCGATAATGACTCAGACATCAGTGAGAGTGAACCAAAACGTTCAAGTTGCAGGTCAGAAAACCAAAAACAATGAGCTGAAAGATGCTAAGAAAAAGCTCTGTATAAC